>NC_064283.1:54002259-54160676 GCF_019186545.1 Solanum stenotomum
AATATTATCGAGGCATCCACCTTGTTACATTTGGAATATTATCGAGCCATTCACCTCTTTACAGTTGGAATATTATCGAGCCATCCACCTAGTAACAGTTGGAATATTATCGAGCAATATGCCTCGTTACAGTTGGATTATTATCGAGTCATTCACCTCGTTACAGTTGAAATATAATCGAGTTATCCACCTCGTTACAGTGAGAATATTATCGAGCCATCCAGCTCGTTACAGTTGGAATATTATCGAGTCACCCACCTCGTTACAGTTGGAATATTATCGAGTCATCCACCTCATTACAGTTGGAATATTATCGAGTCATCCACCTCGTTATTGTTGGAATATTATCAAGTCATCCACCTTGTTACATTTGAAATATTATTGAGCCATCTACCTCGTTAAACTTATAGATCCATCCACCTCGTTACAGTTGGAAGTCATTCACTTCGTAACAATTGGACTATTATCGATCCATCCACTTTGTTACTGTTGAAATATTATGGAGCCATCAATTTCGTTACCGTTGGAATATTATCGAGGCATCCACCTTGTTACAGTTGGAGTATTATCGAGTCATTCACCTCGTTACAGTTGGAATATTATCGAGTAATCCACCTAGTAACAGTTGGAATATTATCGAGGAATATATCTCGTTACTGTTGGAATATTATTGAGTCATCCAACTCATTACAGTTGGAATATAGTCGAGTCATCCATCTCGTTACAGTTGGAATATTATCGAGTCATCCACCTCGTTACAGTTGGAATATTATCGAGCCATCCAGCTCGTTACAATTAGAATATTATCGAGTCATCCACCTCGTTACAGTTCAAATATTATTGAGCCATCCACATTGTTACAGTTGCAATATTATATATCCATCCACCTCATTACAATTGGGATATTATCGAGTTATCTACATCGTTACAATAGGAATATTATCGAGTCATCCAACTCGTCATAGTTCGAATATTATCGAGTCATCCACCTCGTTTAAGTTGGACTATTATCGAGCCAACCACCTCGTTATAGTTGGAATATTATCCAGTCATCCATCTCATTACAGTTGAAATATTATCGAGTCACCCACCTCGTTACAGTTGGAATATTATCGAGTTATCCATCTCATTACTGTTGGATATTATCAAGCCATCCACCTTGTTACATTTGAAATATTATTGAGTCATCCACCTTGTTAAACTTATCGAGCCAACCGCCTCGTTACAGTTGGAAGTCATTCACCACGTTATAGTTGGACTATTATCGATCCATCCACTTTATTACTGTTGAAATATTATGGAACCATCAATTTCATTATAGTTGGAATATTATCGAGGCATCCACCTTATTACAGTTGGAGTATTATCGAGTCATTCACCTCGTTACAGTTGGAATATTATCGAGTCATCCACCTAGTAACAGTTGGAATATTATCGAGCAATATGCTTCGTTACAGTTGGAATATTATTGAGTTATCCACCTCGTTACAGTTGGAATATAATCGAGTCATCCACTTCGTTACAGATGGATTATTATCGAGTCATCCACCTCGTTACAGTTGGAATATTATCGAGCCATCCAGCTCGTTACAATTAGAATATTATCGAGTCATTCTCCTCGTTACAGTTGAAATATTATTGAGCCATCCACCTCGTTATAATTGAAATATTATCGAGTTAGCTACATCGTTACAATAGGAATACTACCGAGTCATCCAGCTCGTCATAGTTCAAATATTATCGAGTCATCCACCTCGTTACATTTGGACTATTATCTTGCCAACCACCTCGTTATAGTTGGAATATTATCGAGTCATCCATCTCATTACAGTTGGAATATTTTCGAGTCACCCACCTCGTTACAGTTACAATATTATTGAGTCATCCACCTCATTACAGTTGGAATATTATTGAGTAATCCACCTCGTTACTGTTGAAATATTATCAAGCCATCCACCTTGTTACATTTGAAATATTATTGAGCCATCCACCTCGTTAAACTTATCGAGCCATCCACCTCGTTACATTTGGCATATTATCGAGTCATTTACCTTGTTACAGTTGGACTATTATCGAGCCATCCACTTTGTTACTGTTGGAATATTATGGAGTCATCAATTTTGTTACAGTTGGAATATTATCGAGGCATCCACCTTGTTACAGTTGGAATATTATCGAGCCATTCACTTCTTGACAGTTGGAAAATTATCGAGCCATCCACCTAGTAACAGTTGGAATAATATCGAGCAATATGTCTCGTTACAGTTGGAATATTATCGAGCAATATGCCTCGTTACAGTTGGAATATAATCGAGTCATCCACCTCGTTACAGTCTGAATATTATCGAGTCATCTACCTCGTAACAGTTGGAATATTATCGATTTATCCACCTCGTTACAGTTGAAATATTATTAAGTCATCCACCTCGTTATAATTGGAATATTATCAAGTCATTCACCTCGTTACAATTGGAATATTATTGAGTTATCTAATTCATTACAATAGGAATATTCACGAGCCATCCAGCTCGTCATAGTTCGAATATTATCGAGTCATATACCTCGTTGCAGTTAGACTATTATCGAGCCAACCACCTCATTATAGTTGCTATATTATCGAGCCATTCATCTCATTACAGTTGGAATATTATCGAGTCACCGACCTCGTTAGAATTATAATATTATCAAGCCAACCACTTTGTTACATCTGAAATATTATTGAGCCATCCACCTCGTTACACTTATCGAGCCATCCACCTCGTTACACTTGGAATATAATCGAGTCATTAACCTCGTTACAGTTGGACTATTATTGATCCATCCACATTGTTACTGTTGGAATATTATAGAGCCATCAATTTCGTTACAGTTGGAATATTATCGATGAATCCACCTTGTTACAATTGGAATATTATTGAGCCATTCACCTCGTTACTGTTGGAATATTATGGAGCTAGCAATTTCGTTACTGTTGAAATATTATCGAGGCATCCACCTTCTTACTGTTGAAATATTATCGAGTCATTCACCTCGTTACAGTTGAAATATTATCGAGCCATCCACCTTGCTACAGTTTGAATATTATCGAGGAATACACCTCGTTACAGTTGGAATATCATTGAGTCATCCAACTCGTTACAATTGGAATTTTATCGAGTAATCCACCTCGTTATAGTTGAAATATTATCGAGTCATCCACCTCATTACAGTTGGAATATTATCGAGCCATCCACCTCGTTACAATTGAAATATTATCGAGTCATCCACCTCGTTATAGTTGAAATATTATTGAGTCATCCACCTCGTTATAGTTGGAATATTACCGAGCCATCCACCTCGTTACAATTGGAATATTATCGAGTTATCCAAGTCGTTACAATTGGAATATTATCCAGCCATCTACCTCGTTACAGTTAGAATATTGTCGAGTCATTAACCTCGTTACAGTTGTACTATTATCGAGCCATCCACCTAGTTACAGTTGAAATATTATCGAGCCATCCACCTCAGTACAGTTGGAATATTATCAAGTCATCCACCTCGATACAGTTGGAATATTATCTAGACATCCACCTCATTACAATTAAAATATTATCGATCCATCCACATCGTTACATTTAAAATATTTTTGAGTCATCCACCTAGTTACAATTGAAATATTATCGAGCCATCCACCTCTTACAGTTGGAATATTATCGAGCCATCCACCTCGTTATTATTGGAACATTATCGAGTCATCCACCTTGTTACTGTTGGAATATTATTGAGTCATCCACCTCGTTACAATTGAAATATTATCGAGCCATCCACCTCGTTATAGTTGGAATATTATCGATCTATCTAACTCGTTACAGTTTGAATATTATCGAGCCATGCACCTCGTTATAATTGGAATATTATCGAGTCATCCACCTTATTACAGTTGGAATATTATTGAGTAACCCACCTCATTATAGTTGGAATATTATCGAGTAATCGACCTCTTACAGTTGGAATATTATCTAGTCATTCACCTCTTACAGTTGGAATATTATCGAGCCATCCACCTCGTTATTATTGGAACATTATCGAGTCATTCACCTTGTTACTGTTGGAATATTATCGAGCCATCCACCTCATTACAGTTGGAATATTATCGAGCTATCCACCTCATTACAGTTGAAATATTATCGAGCCATCCACCTCAGTACAGTTGGAATATTATCAAGTCATCCACCTCGATACAGTTGGAATATTATCTAGACATCCACCTCATTACAATTAAAATATTATCGATCCATCCACCTCGTTACATTTAAAATATTTTCGAGTCATCCACCTAGTTACAATTGGAATATTATCGAGCCATCCACCTCTTACAGTTGGAATATTATCGAGCCATCCACCTCGTTATTATTGGAACATTATCGAGTCATCCACCTTGTTACTGTTGGAATATTATTGAGTCATCCACCTCGTTACAATTGAAATATTATCGAGCCATCCACCTCGTTATAGTTGGAATATTATCGATCTATCTAACTCGTTACAGTTTGAATATTATCTAGCCATGCACCTCGTTATAATTGGAATATTATCGAGTCATCCACCTTATTACAGTTGGAATATTATTGAGTAACCCACCTCATTATAGTTGGAATATTATTGAGTAATCGACCTCTTACAGTTGGAATATTATCTAGTCATTCACCTCTTACAGTTGGAATATTATCGAGTCATCCACCTCGTTATTATTGGAACATTATCGAGTCATTAACCTTGTTACTGTTGGAATATTATCGAGCCATCAACCTCATTACAGTTGGAATATTATCGAGCTATCCACCTCATTACAGTTGAAATATTATCGAGCCATCCACCTCATTATAGTTGGAATATTATCGAGCCATCCACCTCGTTATTATTGGAACATTATCGAGTCATCCATCTTGTTACTGTTGGAATATTTTCGAGTCATTCACCTCGTTACAGTTGAAATATCATCGAGCCATCCACCTCATTACAGTTGAAATATTATTGAGCCATCCACATCGTTACAGTTGGAGTATTATCTAGCCATCCACTTCTTTACATTTGGAATATTATCGAGCCATGCACCTCATTACAGTTGGAATATTATCGAACCATCTACCTCGTTATAGTTGAAATATTATCGAGCCTTCCACCTTGTTATAGTTGGAATATTTTCGAGTCAACCACCTCGTTATAGTTGGAATATTATCGGGTCATCCACCTTCGTTATTGGTTGAATATTATTGACTATCCACCTCACTACAGTTGGATTATTGTCACGCCATTTAACTCGTTGCAGTGATCATCAGAGTTAGCCACCCTAAAAACAAACAACGATTGTTTGTCCATTTCAGGTTCCTATTTTGAATTATGTAGGATTATTATTGAGTACCCACCCCATTACAGTTGGAATATTATCGAGTCGTCCACCTCGTTATAGTTGGAATATTATCAAGCTATCTACCTCGTTACAGTTTGAATATTATCGAGTCATCCATCTCGTTACAGTTGAAATATTATCGAGTCATCCACCTTATTAAATTTGGAATATTATTGAGTAACCCACCTCATTACAGTTGGAATATTATTGAGTAATCCACCTCATTACAGTTGGAATATTATCGAGTCACCCACCTCGTTACAGTTCGAATATAATCAAGTCATCCACCTTGTTCCATTTGAAATATTATTGAGCCTTCCACCTCTTTAAACTTATCGAGCCATCCACCTCGTTACAGTTGAAATATTATCTAGTCATCCACCTTATTACAGTTGGAATATGATTCAGTAACCCACCTCATTAGAGTTGGAATATTATCGAGTAATCCACCTCATTACAGTTGGAATATTATCGAGTTACCCACCTCGTTACAGTTGGAATATAATCAAGCCATCCACCTTGTTACACTTGAAATATTATTGAGCCTTCCACCTCTTTAAACTTATCGAGCCATCCACCTCGTTACAGTTGGAATATTATCGAGTCATTCATCTCGTTACAGTTGGACTATTATCGAGCCATTCACTTTTTTACTGTTGGAATATTATGGAGCTATCAATTTTGTTACAGTTGGAATATTATTGAGGCATCCAACTTGTTACAGTTGGAATATTATCGAGCCATTCACCTCGTTATAATTGGAATATTATCGAGCCATCCACCTAGTAACGGTTGCAATAATATCGAACAATACGCCTCGATACAGTTGGAATATTATCGAGTCATCTACATCGTTACAGTTGGAATATTATCGAGTCATCCAACTTGTTAAAGTTGGAATATTATCGGGTCATCCACCTCGTTACAGTTTGATTATTATAGATCTATCCAGCTTGTTACAATTGGAACATTATCGAGTCATACACCTCGTTACATTCGAAATATTATTGAGCCATCCACCTCGTTACAGTTGGAATATTATAGATCCATCCACCTCGTTACAATTGTAATATTACCGAGTTATCTACATATTTACAAAAGAAATATTACCGAGCCATCTAGCTCGTCATAGTTTAAATATTATCGAGTCATCCACCTCGTTACAGTTGGACTATTATCGAGCCAACCACCTCATTATAGTTGGAATATTATCGAGTCATCCATCTCATTACAGTTGGAATATTATCGAGTCACCCACCTAGTAATAGTTGGAATATTATCGAGTTATCCACCTCATTACCGTTGGAAAATTATCGAGTCATCCACCTCGTTACTGTTGGAATATTATCAAGCCATCCACCTTGTTACATTTGAAATATTATTGAGCCATCCACCTCGTTAAAGTTGGAATATTATCGAGTCATTCACCTCGTTACGGTTGGACTATTATCGAGCCATCCACTTTGTTACTGTTGGAATATTATGGAGCCATCAATTTCGTTACAGTTGGAATATTATCGAGGCATCTACCTTGTTATAGTTGGAATATTAACGAGTCATTCACCTCATTACAGTTGGAATATTATCGAGTCATCCACCTAGTAACAGTTGGAATATTATCGAGCAATATGCCTTGTTACAATTGGAATATTATCGAGTCATCCACCTCGTTACAGTTCGAATATAATCGAGTCATCCATCTCGTTACAGTTTGAATATTATCAAGCAATCCAGCTCGTTACAGTTGAAATATTATCGAGTCACCCACCTCCTTATAGTTGGATTATTATCAAGTCATCCACCTCATTACAGTTGGAATATTATCGAGTCATCCACCTCGTTACTGTTGGAATATTATCAAGCCATCCACATTGTTACATTTGAAATATTATTGAGTCATCCACCTCGTTAAACTTATCGAGTCATCCACCTCGTTACAGTTGGAAGTCATTCACCTCGTAACAATTGACTATTATTGATCCATCCACTTTTTTACTGCATTAATTTCGTTACCGTTGGATTATTATCGAGGCATCCACCTTATTACAGTTGGATTATTATCTAGCCATTCACCTAGCTACAGTTGGAATATTATCGAGTCATCAACCTATTAACAGTTGGAATATTATCGAGTCATCCACCTATTAACAGTTGGAATATTATCGAGCAATATGCCTCGTTACAGTTGGAATATTATTGAATCATCCACCTTGTTACAGTTGGAATATAATCGAGTCATCCACCTCTTACAGTTAGAATATTATCGAGTCATCCACCTCGTTACAGTTGGAATATTATCGAGTCACCCACCTCGTTGCAGTTAGAATATTATCGAGTCATCCACCTCATTACAGTTGGAATATTATCGAGTCACCCACCTCGTTACAGTTGGAATATTATCGAGTCATCCACCTCATTACAGTTGGAATATTATTGAGTCATCCACCTCGTTACTGTTGGAATATTATCAACCCTTCCACCTAGTAACAGTTGTAATAATATCGAATAATACGCCTCGATACAGTTGGAATATTATCGAATCATCTACCTCGTTACAGTTGGAATATTATCGAGGCATCCAACTCGTTAAAGTTGGAATATTATCGGGTCATCCACCTCGTTACAGTTTGAATATTATAGAGCTATCCAGCTTGTTACAATTGGAACATTATCGAGTCATACACCTCGTTACATTCGAAATATTATTGAGCCATCCACCTCGTTACAGTTGGAATATAATTGAGTCATCCACTTCGTTACAGATGGAATATTATCGAGTCATCCACCTCGTTACAGTTGGAATATTATCGAGCCATCCAGCTCGTTACAATTAGAATATTATCGAGTCATCCACCTCGTTACAGTTGAAATATTATCGAGTCATCCACATCGTTATAATTGAAATATTATCGAGTTAGCGACATCGTTATAATAGGAATATTACCGAGTCATCCAGCTCGTCATAGTTCGAATATTATCGAGTCATCCACCTCTTTATATTTGGACTATTATCTTGCCAACCACCTCGTTATAGTTGAAATATTATCGAGTCATCTATCTCATTACAGTTGGAATATTTTCGAGTCACCCACCTTGTTACAGTTGGAATATTATCGAGTCATCCACCTCATTACAGTTGGAATATTATTTACTGATCCACCTCGTTTCTGTTGGAATATTATCAAGCCATCCACCTTGTTACATTTGAAATATTATTGAGCCATCCACCACGTTAAACTTATTGAGCCATCCACCTCGTTACATTTGGCATTTTATCGAGTCATTTACCTCGTTACAGTTGGATTATTATCGAGCCATCCACTTTGTTACTGTTGGAATATTATGGAGTCATCAATTTTGTTACAGTTGGAATATTATCGAGGCATCCACCTTGTTACAGTTGGAATAATATCGAGTCATTCAGCTCTTTACAGTTGGAATATTATCGAGCCATCCACCTAGTAACAGTTGGAATATTATCGAGCAATATGCCTCGTTACAGTTGGAATATTATCGAGTCATCCACCTCGTTACAGTTTGAATATTATAGAGCTATCCAGCTTGTTACAATTGGAACATTATCGAGTCATACACCTCGTTACATTCGAAATATTATTGAGCCATCCACCTCGTTATAGTTGGAATATAATCGAGTCATCCACTTCGTTACAGATGGAATATTATCGAGTCATCCCCCTCGTTACAATTGGAATATTATCGAGCCATCCAGCTCGTTGCAATTTGAATATTATCGAGTCATCCACCTCGTTACAGTTGAAATATTATTGAGCCATCCACCTCGTTATAATTGAAATATTATCGAGTTAGCTACATCGTTACAATAGGAATATTAACGATTCATTCACCTCATTACAGTTGGACTATTATCGAGCCATCCACTTTGTTACTGTTGGAATATTATGGAGCCATCAATTTCGTTACAGTTGGAATATTATCGAGGCATCCACCCTGTTACAGTTGGAATATTAGCGAGTCATTCACCTCATTACAGTTGGAATTTTATCGAGTCATCCACCTAGTATTAGTTGGAATATTATCGAGCAATATGCCTTGTTACAGTTGGAATATTATCGAGTTATCCACCTCGTTACAGTTGGAATATTATCGAGCCATCCAGCTCATTACAATTATAATATTATCGAGTCATCCACCTCGTTACAGTTCAAATATTATTGAGTCATCCACATTGTTACAGTTGGAATATTATAGAGCCATCCACCTCGTTACAATTGGAATATTATCGAGTTATCTAAATCGTTACAATAGAAATATTATCGAGTCATCTAACTTGTCATTATTTGAATAATATCGAGTCATCCACCTCGTTACAGTTGGACTATTATCGAGCCAACCACCTCGTTATAGTTGGAATATTATAAAGTCATCCATCTCATTACAGTTGGAATATTATCGAGTCACCCACCTCGTTACAGTTGGAATATTATCGAGTCATCCACCTCATTACAGATGGAATATTATAGAGTAATCCACCTCGTTACAGTTGGAAGTCATTCACCTCGTTACAGTTGGACTATTATCGATCCATCCACTTTGTCACTGTAGAAATATTATGCAGCCATCAATTTCGTTACAGTTGGAATATTATCGAGGCATCACCTTGTTACAGTTGGAATATTATTGTGCCATTCACCTTTTTACAGTTGGAATATTATCGAGTCATCCACCTAGTAACAGTTGGAATATTATCAGGCACAATGCCTCGTTACAGTTGAAATATTATCTAGTCATCCACCTCGTTACAATTGGAATATAATCGAGTCATCCACCTCGTTACAATTGGAATATTATAGAGCCATCCACCTTGTTACAATTGGAATATTATCGAGTTATCTACATCGTTACAATAGGAATATTATCGAGCCATCCACCTCGTTACGTTTGGACTATTATCGTGCCAACCACCTCGTTATAGTTAGAATATTATCGAGTCATCCATCTCATTACAGTTGGAATATTTTCGAGTCACCCACCTCGTTAGAGTTGGAATATTATCGAGTCAACCACCTCATTATAGTTGGAATATTATTGAGTCATCCACCTCGTTACTGTTGGAATATTATCAAGTCATCCAACTTGTTACATTTGAAATATTATTGAGCCATCCACCTCGTTAAACTTATTGAGCCATCCGCCTCGTTACAGTTGGAATATGATCGAGTCATTCACCTCGTTACAGTTGCACGATTATCGAGCCATCCACTTTGTTACTGTTGGAATATTATGGAGTCATCAATTTTGTTACAGTTGGAATATTATCGAGGCATCCACCTTGTTACAGTTGGAATATTATCGAGCCATTCACCTCTTTACAGTTGGAATATTATCGAGCCATCCACCTAGTAACAGTTGGAATATTATCATGCAATATGCCTCGTTACAGTTGAAATATTATCTAGTCATCCACCTCGTTACAATTGGAATATAATCGAGTCATCCACCTATTTATAGTCTGAATATTATCGAGTCATCTACCTCGTAACATTTGGAATATTATCGAGCCATCCAGCTCGTTACAATTAGAATATTATCGAGTCATCCACCTCGTTACAGTTGAAATATTGTTAAGTCATCCACCTCGTTACAATTGGAATATTATCGAGCAATTCACCTCGTTACAATTGGATTATTATCGAGTTATCTACGTCGTTACAATAGGAATATTCACGAGCCATCCAGCTCATCATAATTCGAATATTATCGAGTCATCCACCTCGTTGCAGTTAGACTATTATCGAGCCAACCACTTCGTTATAGTTGCAATATTATCGAGCCACTCATCTCATTACAGTTGGAATATTGTCCAGTCACCCACCTCGTGACTGTTGGAATATTATCAAGCCAACCACTTTGTTACATTTAAAATATTATTGAGTCATCCACCTCGTTACACTTATCGAGCCATCCACCTCGTTACACTTGGAATATAATCGAGTCATTAACCTAGTTACAGTTGGACTATTATTGATCCATCCACTTTGTTACGGTTGGAATATTATGGAGCCATCAATTTCGTTACAGTTGGAATATTTTCGTGGCATCCACCTTGTTACAATTAGAATATTATCGAGCCATTCACCTCGTTACTGTTGGAATATTATGGAGCCATCAATTTCGTTACAGTTGGAATATTATCGAGGCATCCACCTTGTTACTTTTGAAATATTATCGAGTCATTCACCTCGTTACAGTTGAAATATTATCGAGCCTTCCACCTTGCTACAGTTGGAATATTTTCGAGAAATACACCTCGTTACAGTTAGAATATCATCGAGTCATCCACCTCGTTACAATTGAAATATTATCGAGCTATCCATCTCGTTATAGTTGGAATATTATCGAGTCATCCACCTCATTGCAGTTGGAATATTATCGAGCCATCTACCTCGTTACAACTGAAATATTATCGAGTTATCCACCTCGTTACAGTTGAAATATTATTGAGCCATCCACCTCGTTACAGTTGGAATATTACCGAGCCATCCACCTCGTTACATTTGGAATATTATCGAGTTATCCATGTCGTTACACTAGGAATATTATCGAGCCATCCAGCTCGTCATAGTTCGAATATTATCGAGTCAGCCACCTTGCTACAGTTGGACTATAGTCGAGCCAACCAACTCGTTATAGTTGGAATATTATCGAGTCATCCACCTCGTTACAGTTGGAATTTTATCAAGCCATCTACCTCCTTACAATTGGAATATTATCGATCCATCCACTTCTTTACTGTTGGAATTTTATCGAGCCATCCATCTCGTTACTGTTGAAATATTATTGAGTCATCCACCTCGTTACAATTGGAATATTATCGAGTCATCTACCTCGTTACAGTTGGAATATTGTCGAGTCATTAACCTCGTTACAGTTGGACTATTATCAAGCCATCCACCTCGTTACAGTTCGAATATTATCGAGCCATCCACCTCGGTACAGTTGGAATATTATAAAGTCATCCACCTCGATACAGTTGAAATATTATCTAGACATCCACCTCGTTACAGTTGGAATTTTATCGAGCCATCCACCTCGTTACATTTGAAATATTTTCGAGTCATCCACCTAGTTATAGTTGGAATATTATCGAGCCATCCACCTCTTACAGTTAGAATATTATCGAGCCATCCACCTCGTTATTTTTGGAACATTATCGAGTCATCCACCTTGTTACAGTTGGAATATTATCGAGCCATCCACCTCGTTACAGTTGAAATATCATCGAGCCATCCACCACATTACAGTTGAAATATTATCGACCCATCCACATCGTTACAGTTGGAATATTATCTAGCCATCCACTTGTTTACATTTGGAATATTATCGAGCCATCCACCTCATTACAGTTGGAATATTATCGAACCATCTACCTCGTTATAGTTGGAATATTATCGAGCCTTCCACCTTGTTACAGTTGGAATATTTTCGAGTCATCCACCTCATTATAGTTTGAATATTATCGGTTCATCCACCTCGTTATTGGTGGAATATTATTGAGTATCCACCTCGCTACATTTGGATTATTGTCACGCCATTTAACTCGTTGCAGAGATCACCGGAGTTAGCCAAGCAAAAAACAAACAACGACATTTCCAAAACCTCAACAAATTATGAGTTGTAATCGACATAAGGTGTTCGAAGGCGGTATCCATTATCTTTTAGTCTCAATACTTCTTTTTTTTCTAATCTAGGTGAAAAAGATGTTTATGCTTATCCATAAAGATTTACTCTTTTATTATATGAATGATCTTTCTTTACTTTTTGACCCAAAGCGCTAGCTAAAGAGGCACTACGTCTACTAATTATTTACTTTGAGTGTGTAGACATATATTGAACATACCTATATGACATCTGTCAATGCAACAATTATTTTTAAAACACCAAGACAATGGCGTATCCAGAAGAACGTGCAAGAAGATAAGTGAAAAGTATAGTAAGAGATGCTACCACTTTTTCCAACGACAGTTTCTACTAACAAGTTTATTTCAGTCTTTGTCGAGGGCATCCAAGAGGAAGAATTCTCAAATCAAACCACAGGTGCGTACGACATCATTAAGGATGTAGTACAACGTGAAACTTTTTCTGTGCAGCGAACTAGGACATAGTCTGAACATGAGTATCAAACTCTTAAGACGCTAGCTGAGGAGCGACTTACACCACAATCAAACGACACCCCTATTAGAAGACATGTGAGCTTTTCTTAGTGTTTATCGGTTTCGGTTTTGCATTAGAAAAATTTTGGTTTTCGTCTGAAGCAACTTTCCAATCTGAGTGACAAAGCGCCAAGAGCTTTGTAAAATATGTCAATGTAAGTTCTTACTTCTGGATGTGAAGAGCTCCACATTCATGGCAAAGAGGTTGCAAGCTTGTTTTTCATACTCAACTTATTTGTCACTCTTCCAAAATCGAAGGTTATCTAGCATAATAGATTTCTTTTTCAACCGATCGAGTTGAACAAAAAATAGCCCGATTCCTTAGGTTTAAGGAAATGTAGGCAGACTCAACGTTGGAAACGCAGCTGTATTCCAACATTCGCTCTCAAATCTTATTCCCAAGTGTTCCAGTCTCTTCATAATTCTATATCGGGATGACTTTTGAGTTCTTTCAAAATCGTGTGTCAAATCAAGCTTATCGAACTACAAGTGGCCTGAGTTCTCATATAACTTGAGATATGTAGGAAACTTATCTTTAGGGTTCAGCAATAATTCCTAAAGTCCGTACCAAACGCCCTTATGCTGAAGGATGAATATATGGTCGGTCAAAATTGGATTCGTCAATTTCATTTGCATCGAATTTCTTTCTTCTTTCCAAGTCGAACGATGGACAGTTGTTGACAACCAATTTTGGACCTCCACAATTTAAATTAATCATTTCGAGCTTCTTCAATTTCAAACGATTAAAAATAATTATTTTTATAAAATTTCAAAATAATAATAATAATATACTTTGCAAGTTATTTTAACAAGTTTTGTCACTTTTTATAATTTTTAGATAATATATGTTTTACATAATTATGTATATAATTATTATATTTTATGATTATTCGAAAATCGTCTCAAAATTATTATTTTTAATTAAATATTTGGTTAATTAGTTTAGTTATATAATAGTTTATATTTTTAAATTAATTAGTTTATAATTAGGTTTATTATTTTATTTCGTTAAGATTAAGAGGCTCATTAATTAATTTATGTTAATTCATTTTGTTCAAGTTTTAACAGAATTGGGTTTATTGTTTAATTATAATTTTCTGCCGACATCTTAAACCCATCAAATGAACAAGCTTTGGGCCATTTTTCTTTAAATTTGAGCAACCCAATTTAATTTTCCCTCAACCCAATTCACTTCTTCCCAGCCCAACATCAAATAACCCAAGACCACTAACAATCCAATACAACATACAACAACAGTCAAGTCATCCAAACATACCGATCAACAACTTAAATTCTAGCGACAATACCCGACCCCCTACGTGTCTTCTTCTTTCAGAAATTCCAAAAGCTCTAGGAAGTCCCAACGAACCCACAAGCAGAACTCTGAAAAACCCAAAACCTCAAAATTGAAACACAGTCCAGAATCGTGAGTCCAGCAGTGAAATTGAGCCCATTTTCGTGAGCAGCTTGCAGCATCCCTTTCCTCCGTAAATCATACGAAATCGTTCGAGAATCGATCCAGGTGTCTCCATCTGCGCATCTCACTCGTCTTTGCTCGAAAATCAGACGACCCATTTCGTTTTTCCGTCGGAGATTGGTACAAATTCCAGCTCGTCCCTTACCCCTTTAGAATTTCAAATTTTGAATTCAAATTCCACCTGTTCCGCCCCCCCCCCCCCCCCCCCCCTAAAATCTGCCCTAATGCCCGAAAGGCGAGAGGCAGCAAGGTGAGGTGAGCGATAGGTGTTGCATTTTTTAAAAGGGTCTGATTTAATAATTAATAGGCAAAATTAGGGTTTTTTTTTTTTTATGTTTTTGCAAACTTGGGCTCTTCTTCTCCATTGCGACCAGTGCTATTCTCTTTTCCTCTTCAATCGCGACTTAGGTATGTTCTTCTTCTTTAGTTATTCTCTTCTTCTTCTTCTGTTGTTCTTCTTCTTCTCTTATTCTCTACTCTATTTTCCAGTGGCAGTGGCATGCTCTATTTTTCTTTTTTATTTTGGAGCTACTGAACAGTGAATTGACTGCGGTTGCCATTATGTTTCTGTCTATATATTTTTTTTTAAAAAAAAATCAATCCTTCAATATTTATTTCTACCCTACTCAATTTAGTTTTGTACTAATTAATATAGTATTTATTTGTCCATAAATAGTGAAGAAGAATAGACTTTTAGAGTTCTAGTATAGCTTGTCAATTGCCTTTGAATTATTGAGTTATTCAAGTTCTAGAGTTTTAGTATTTACTATTAGTTTTTAAATTGAAATATTTGATAATATATTTCTATTGAGATTTTGGATATTTATATATGCAATTAAATATTTTAAATATTTGGTATTAATTGGCGCTTCAATTCAAAAAGGGGAGCGCCTCGATGCTCGTCTCGCCGCGAGGCGAGGCAGGCACTTGTCACCTTTTGTCGCCTTTCGCCGTCCAAAACATTGGTATACAATGTGATATAGCAGTTGTATACACTATATACGGTCACGAAAATGAGGCCAAAAGCCCCCAAATTACAGCAGCTTGTTCTTTTGATGAAGTTGGGCCAAAGACCCATCCATTTGTATAGATTTTTGATAGTTTTAGGACAAGGAAATTGGGCCAAAAGCCCAACAATGGCGTAGCCCTTTATTTTAGTATTTAGGCCAGGTGGAAGAATGGGTCAGGCCCAAAGCAAAGTGCAATGGGAAATTTTTTGAACTATCTAGAATTAGGACAGGAGGAGAAAATTTGGGCCTGCCAGCCCAACACTGTCACGACCCAAAAACGGACGTGAGGACACTCGTCTTATCCCACCAAGACAAGTCAGCCTAATACCCAATTAACACGATGAATGCAGAAGTAAAAACAAGAAAAAGAAACTAACACCATCTACTAATGCGGAAATTATAATCAACTCAAAATTAAATCCCAAAACCTGGTAGTCACGTGTACAATCTTCTAAAGTATTACAATTGAATCGAAAGAAAGATAAAAGTCTCAAATGACATTGTTTCTAGAATAGAACAAGATCATAAATAGGAGTAAGAAGGTTTGTTGAAATGACGAGCAGCTACGTCACAAACCTCCACATGAAGCCTCAAAAAATAGGAGAATAGAGAGTATCACGGAGATCCGGGTTCATAACCTACAAAAATGTAGAAGCAATGGGTGAGTACCAAACAACACTGTACACATCAAATAAACTTCTAAACACAAGCTAAGGGAATAGAATACGGGTACTCCTTACACTCCATCCGAACCTCCAGAACTACAACCTGCAATAAAACTAGCCCAACCTAACAGTTCACAATTTACACAACACACAACTCAGAAAACAACACTCTAACAATTACATATCCTCAACAACAAACTCAATATTCATCAATCACAACTTCCACAGAAAATCACTCACAAGACCAACAACACACAAGATCAAGTTCATCAATGATAAATATGTGCAATGCAATGATTTGCAATGTCAAGTATAGTGATGCATGTTTGACCTAACGATACACACCCGATGTCTCTCAGTCCGGGACCCATAGGGGGCATATCTATCCATGCATCCATCGTAGCGTGCGATACGACCCTCAATATAAAGTATCTATCTCGGCACGCGATACGTCCCTCGATATATAGTATCCATCGCGACGCGTGATACGTCCCTCGAAATGGTACATCCTTTTATCACATAACACTTATCACAACCATGTCTCAGAACAAATGCAAATGACATGTTCACAAATAATGAAGAGATGACTATTTTCATAACAATGCACAATTCACAACAATACAACCGTGGTACAACATCAACAATTAATCAATAAGCCTTTCAAATCATTCTCAAACATCACACACCAACAATTAGTCACATTACCTTTTTATTACCTTTTTTCCATCATTAGAATTATTCAACACGGACAAGTTAACCCATTACCAATTCCCATTACTCCCCAACACATACCACAAGGAAATACACGATTCTATGCACTTAACAAGGGTTTATAAATCTACTTGCCTCAATCAATCAAGAATTCCTTCCGGGACTTGAGTCTTCCCTTTTTGTTGAACTTCAAACTCAAAGCAATCTATCCACATTGATGATCACAATAAGATTTAAAAACTAACAACATCCATATCACTATATGTCTAAGATAGACCCAAAAATCATAGAGCACGAATCTATAATCAAGTTCTTAACTTTTGATGCCAATTAACATGTCAACTCTTTCAATTTTTCTCCAATTTTCAAGCCTAGGATTAAGTTCCAATTCCTTCAAATACCATAAATCTAATGGTATTCGTATAATAAATACACATAATATTTAAATATTTATCTCAATATATAAAAACTTGAACTATAATGTGATAATATAAGAAATCAATCTGAATCCAGTCAAGTTATACTAAAACGGTATTTAATCTTCAAACAAGGACCATACCGTACTTTATTTCGCCATTACTGTTTCTTCTCCATAACCAAATCATGATTACTTCTTTGTTTCTCATAATTACGTTATTAATTGCCTACTAATTTTGTCCCCCCCTCCCCCACTTTAGAAACTTTTTCATCCTTAGCAGTTAATGGAAAACAAATTAAAACTCAACAATTCACCTTCTCTTACCCAGCCATTATTAGATATAATAGATATATATATAATCTCCTAATAATTAATGCATGTACCAAGAGATTTAGAGTTAAGTTTAGCATATTACCTGAAGCACCTACGATTATTTTCGTACTTCGGTGTCCGTAGTAGGGTTCTGCTCTTTTGTGATGTAATTAATAAATAATATCAACTTTATTTTACTCTAATTTATTCTTATGCATTTGCAAGGTGGTAAGGGTATTAAATAAATTATGGACTAGGCCCATTAACCACCTATTAAAAGTAATTATTTAAAATTTGCTCACTTATTAATTAACTATAGCTAAATGGATAGTTCCAAAAATCTCAAGCTAACTTCACCGACTAATCAAGAATGGCTCGGGGTGGCTATCGGGAGGGATAAAATGGTAAATTCCAAAAATGACCTTCGGGTCATTACATTATCCATCACTAAAAATCATGTTTGTCCTCAAATATAAATAATAAGAAAGAATGAAAAATGACATTACCAAAAGCCTGAGGTATAATTTCCAGAGTCAATGTTTATCTTTCCAAGTGAGCACATCTTTAAGACCATTCCATCAAGAGCAACTACTAAGAACTGAACTTTTGAATCAAACTTTGGAAGATCTACAAATCATGAGTGATTTTCAAGCCAGAAACTAACCCATGAACCCAATCTAAACAGAAACCCATTGGACCATAACAGAACCATCATGACGAATCTTTTCTCACATAACAAGGATAACATTCTGAATCGATACCGGATACAACCAGAAGTGAACTTTAACCAACCACCATACACTCATAATTCACAAACCAACATAGATCTTATCAAGATTCCTTCTCACAACACAATCTTTCCACGAACTTAAGTTATAAAAATCTGATCTTTAGACATCGGGAACTCATTAAGGGAGGATCAAACTTATCTAACCCAAAGAAGGAAATGATCAAGTAACCACCTAACAAGCGATACATCTAAGTATACAAAACCTCCAACAATACTATCAAAATGCTATATCAGTAGCTGTGATTATAGAAAAACCTTAAAAATAGTAAAACTAGACTCAATGGGATTCACATTCAATCCCACCTAGTCGGAACGTGACCTTGACAATGAGATGAATAATTGTACAACTATAACTATTCATGGTAGCTCTCCTGTCATGCCGCGAGCCTACACCCCAGACGTGGCTGGCACTCGAGAACCATTGCTGGCCCCAAGCGAACTCTTGTTCTAGCTGACATACTTAGCAGAAGACTTAAACATAAGAAATAGTCTCAAATAAGGAACTTATGAAATAAACTTAGAATGTCTTTAAGGAAATATTCAAACTAGCCAAAATTGCTACTCAAGTATCATAGCAAACCATTTGAAATATAAGAGACAAAAGAACTATAACTATCCATATATGAAGCCTCTAAACAATAAGGGATGTCGGGTCACGACCGCGATCATCCTAACAACTGAAATACTAGAAAGCAAAGTAAAAGGAGTCCTCCAGAAAGTAAGGAGGCTCACCAACTGACTCTGAGTGCTCAACTGGATCAACGAGGCACGGGATATTGATCCTAATTACATGTGTCTGCATCATAAAATGATGTAGGCCAAATGGCATCAGTACATTGAATGTACGAGTATGTGAGGAAAATACTAAAGATAACATAAGCTTGAAAGGAATCTGAAAGAAAAACTTACCTTAGCTTTACTCAACTTATGAATAACTTAACTCAATATAAAGCAACAATACACATGCGATAAACAGAAAGCTTTTAAAATAGTAGAAAGCTACTCAGTTTGTTAAATAAATGCAATAAAACTCAATTACATATAAAGTAATATAATACTATGGGAGTTTCCCTAACCGACAACCACCACTATGAGCCTAAGAGATGATACAATGTCTTGCCCACTCTGCCATAAATGTCCTATACATTGTTGTCATATAGAACACCTTAACTAAGTGGATCTACTAGTTTATGCTAAAAAGCACTAAGCTGTTAACTAAAAAGTATGACCCTTTCTACCCATGATGGGTACATGGTTTATGAAGACTTGAGTTATTATGAACTCGCGTCCCCATATTGGTGTTCAATACTACTCCCAAAATATACTTAGCTCATGTGTTTGTAAAAACTAAACTCTTTCTTTGATTTGATATAATTACTCAAACTTAGCTGAAAGGCTCTTCTTGGAAATCGGTGTTTCCTTTCTTGCTCAAATGTGAAAACATTTTAACTCTTGGGAATACTTAGTTCCCGTATAATCTTTGAAGAAAAGAACTTTTACTCTTACTCTTTACTCAACTCAAAGTGTAAGTCATAAAACAAGGTTAAAACGTTTGTAAAAGACTTTTGGAAAACTCTATGAACTTCTCTTGACTTGACTCTTAACTTTCATTGAATTGAATTATGGATTCAAGGATTGTGATTTGTGATAGGAAAGATCTCATGATGTTTAGGAGTGTTTTTACATAGTTAAACATGAGAAACCATCAAGAAATCACTGTCTGGAAGCAAGTCCGCGACGCAGAGATGCTTTTAAATTTTTTGATCACGAAATTAAATTTTGAAACAGAGGAGTTTGCGTCCTCTCCACAACGTTGAGGTGATTTTTGTACAGTCGCGGACTTGCATGCCAAAACCTGCTCGACTTTTTCCTTCTTCGTTTTCTCACCCCAATTCGCCTAAATTCAATTCTTTTTCTCAATCCCTCTTTAGATTCAAATACCCAGTATGTATACACAAGAATCTAACTCAAAACAACTTTTAAATTGACACGAATCCATCAAGAAATCCACAATCCCATCAAATCTCAAGAACTAAAGCAAACTTCAAGAACATCATACTTTCAAGTTTCTAGAAACGAATTTCGCTAAAACAAACATGATTGGTGCGTGGCTGAACGAACCCAACGCTACGAAAGTCTCACATACCTCTTTAGGGATCAACCCTTGTCGAAACAACTTCAACTCCACAAGAAATCTCCAAGAACGCCTTGACCTTTCTCCTCTTTCTCTTCTCTCAAAGCCATAGCGTACTTCTTAATTGCGTAAACTGAACTAATTCAATTTAGACCCCAAATAACTTACTAAAAACAAAATTAATTAATTGGGTATGGCAAAGACCAAAATACCCTTCCAAAATCCGCTTTTGACTTTCCTTATCTGAACAGCCCAACTTCGAATGTGCATATATCACTCATAAGAACTTGGAATTGAGTAAACTTGGTGGCGTTGGAAAGATAATTCCAAGATATTTCCTACGGTATATGGAAGCACATTAATTCATCCTGAGCTAGGAGTTATGGTCATTTGAATTTGACCAAAACTCAAGCTTAACATAACTTAACCAATTTTCCAGATTTTTCATTCTTTCCAAAAACGACTCTTTCTAATTCTAGCTCATTCCAGTTCTTTCAAATATACTATAGATAAATGGATAGTTCCTAAATTATCAAGCCAACTTCACCGACTAATCATAAATGGCTCGGGGAGACTATCGGGATGGATACAATGGTAATTTCCAAAAATGACCTTTTGGGTCATTACAAACACCTTGAAATTTGGACAAGAGTCCAAGCTTTATTTTATTTCTTTACTATTCTATTTTATTGTTATTTGTTTGTCTAGCTCTAACTTTTTTTTATTTGGTTTTAATTTAATTAACTACCCAAAAAATAGTCATTTCTACTTTTTATGTTCAAAATATTTATATTTTATTTATTACTTATTTTATTAGTTGTCTTGTTAATAAATGAGTTAGTTTCCTTAAAAAATCTCCTTTAGATTTATTTCCTTCCAAATAAAAACATGTTTTATTTCCTAATCAATTTTTCAAGTTAGTCAAATCGTTGGTCAACCGCAAGTTAGCGGACATTCCGAGGGCCTAACACCTTCTCGGAATGTAAATTGAACCCCGAACCTCTTTGGATTTCAAATGATTTTATTCTGTTTAAATCTTTTGAAATAATTATACGTTTTCTAGATTTCTTTAAAAAATTAAGTGGTGACTCTCTTTGGAAAATCGATTTTTCTTTAAAACATATGTTAAGTCGATTTTTTCAAAACTAAAATTCTTTTGTTTCTAAAACAATGTTAATACACCATCTCCCCCTTGTTCAAATGTCGTCACTTTCTGCTTATGAACTTTTGCCTTCAATTCAAGCAAAATAGGGTCTTGGCCTTGTTTCTCTTTCACTTCGAACACTAATGATGATTCAGCCCCATTCATCATCACCACTCAACCTTCATTGGAATCCATTAACCGGACTCCCAGTCGTGCAAGTCTGTGCACATCTTTTGCTAACTCTTTCTTGTCCTCCTCAACATGGGCCGTACTAACCATAGACAACCTACTCAAGGCATCAGAAACAACATTAGCCTTACCTGGTGATAGAGAATATGCATGTCATAATTGTTGAGTAACTCCAACTACCTCCTTTGTTTGAGATTAAGCTATTTCTGACTGAATACATACCAAGACTCTTGTAATCGGTGAACACATCAACATGAACACCATAAAGATAGTGACACCATATTTTTAAAGCAAACACTACAACCGCCAACTCTAGATTGTAGATTGGGTAATTCCTCTCGTGAATATTAAGCTGTCTGGAGGCATAATCTATAACTTTGTCATTTTACATCAATACACAACCCAATCCAACTCTGGATGCATCACAATATACAACAAAACCTTGTGTACCCTCTGGTAAAGTCAATATTGGGCAGTAGTAGTCAACCTAGTTTTCAGTTTCTGAAAGCTTTTCTCACAAGCTTCTGACCATTGAAACTTAACTGTTTTCTAAGTCAACATGGTCAACGGGGATGAAATAGATGAGAACCCCTCGACACATCTTCTATAATAACAACCAAACCTAAGAAACTCTTAATATTAGTCGCAGATGTAAGTCTAGGCTAGTTCTGCACTGCCTTAATCTTTTGAGTGACAACTCAAATCCCTTCACCAGAAACAATGTGGCCTAAGAATGCCACGGACTCAAGCCAAAACTCACACTTAGAGAATTTAGCATACAAATCTCTATCCTTGAGAGTTTGAAGAACTACTCTTAGGTGACTAGCATGATCCTTCTCATTCCTCGAATAGATTAGAATGTCATCAATGAATACGATAACAAACATATCTAGATAAGGCTTAAACACTCTATTCATAAGATCCATGAATGTTGCAGAAGCATTAATCAAACCAACTGGCATGACTAGAAACTCATAATGACCATAGTGGGTCCTGAAAGCTGTCTTAGGGATATCACTTTCTCTTATATTTTATGATTATTCAAAAATCATCTCAAAAAGATTTTATTTTAATTAAATATTTGGTTAATTAGTTTAGTTATATAATAGTTTATATTTTTAAATTAATTAGTTTATAATTAAGTTTATTATTTTATTTCGTTAAGTTTAAGATGATCATTAATTAATTTATGTTAATTCATTTTTTTCAAGTTTTAACTGAATTTGGTCATTGTTTAATTACATTTTTCCGCCAACATCTTAAACCCATCAAAAGAACAAGCTTTGAGCCTTTTTTCTTTAAATTTCTGCAGCCTAATTTAATTTTCCCTCAACCCAATTCAGTTCTTGCTAGCCCAACATCAAATAACCCAAGCCCACCAACAATCCAATACAATATACAAAAGCAGCCAAGCCATCCAAACATACTGATTAATAGCCCAAATTCCAGCGACAATAACCGACCCCTTGCGTGTCTTCTTCTTACGAAAATTCCAGAAGCTCCAGGAAGTCCCAACAAACCCAGAAGCATAACGCTGAAACCCCAGAACCTCAAAATTGAAACCCGGTCCAGAATCGTGAGTCCAGCAATGAAATCGAGCCCATTTTCGTGAGTAGCTTGCAACGTCCTTCTCCTCCTGCAAAATGTACGAAATCGTTCGAGAATCGATCCAGTTGTCTCCATCTCCGCATCTCACTCGTCCTTACTCTAAAATCTGACGACCCATTTCATTTTTCCGTTGGAGATTGGTACAAATTCCAGCTCGTCCTTTATCCCTTTGGAATTTCAAATTTTGAATTCAAATTCCACCCGTCCCCCCCTAAAATATGCCCTTATTCCCTCCTATAAATAGTCCCCTCTTATTCTTTGTTAAGGTTTGGGAAAAATAGTTGGAATTAGAGAAAAATACATTGAACTACTAGATATACACAATTATATACAAATATTTAGGAAATAGGTTTAGAAGTTATAGAGATTGGGGATGAAATTTCTACTCTCATTTGTTTCTGTTCTATTCATCGACCCGTCTAGTCTCAGTTTGCTGCCCAAAGAGAGGTAAAACATCTTCTTAATTTTGTTCCATTTAATTCCTAGTTGTGCTATGTCTTCTGTTTTAAGTGTTCTTGATTGTGTTTTAGTTCTCATATCTAAGTCAGCTTGATAATTGTCTCTGTGTTATTTTATATTATGTTATTTTGAATTTCTTAAGTAGTAATGATTATATTTTGTTGTGACCTGCTTTATTGTATAAGTTTGTTTACTGTTCCACTATGAGCGAAAAGGAACTTGTTTTAGCCTAAATCCAGCCCTTTGGAATGGTTTAAATTCTCATAGTTGCTTAATTTTTTTTAGTCTCTTAGTTGCTGCTTTATTTCAATCATCTGCTTCATCTAGAATTGGCTATTCTTGTTGTGGTGTTGTGATTGTCCAATTTTTGGTCAATTGAATCTTAGCAAGCTTCAAATTAATCTTTATTTACTCATTTTTGACAAGTTCTGATGCATAGAAATGTTCTAATGTCTTGTGTTTAATAATTTTTTCTTCTATCTAACTCACATCGAGATGAGAGAACCCAAAATTATAATTGTTAGGATAGATATTTGTTTCCGGTTCTTCAAATCAGTTTGTTACTATTTGTTTAGCTTCAATTTCTTATTGTATTAAGTATTGTTGCCTAATACTGCTATCCTCCAATATTATGCTCTTTCTGCCTTTTGCATTATTTATTATTGCCCTATCTTGCTATTATGTCTTCCTCTGTTAAGCCTAATTATGTCTAGTTGTAGTTAATTTTTATTTTTATTTCTCTTGTTTTAGAAGTTTTGGAAGTTTGATAATATATGGTTAGTTTTTGGCTGTTATTGCATACTACTTTTTGGTTTATAATTGTATCTCTATGAGTGATAGTTCTCATGCCTAAATTGTTTGAATTAAGCACTAGTGAGAATCATGTTTGTCTTGTTTGTGAGGTTTAGGCTCTAAAATATTAGCATGAGTATGTACATCATTAATTTCTTATATTAAATACGTGAGTTGTCACTTATGTTTCTTTTTGTTTATGTTGAATGTGGAATCTGCCTAAGTTCATCATGAACTTCTATTTCCTTCCTCTTGCATTTCGAGAGAGCCATAACGGCTCGAATTTCTTCATTTTCAAATTAGTTGAACAATGGAATTGAAGAACAGGGCTGGAAAATTAAATTTGTAGGTCTCGAAGTTGATATATATAAATGTATACAGTGTGATATAGCAGTTGTATACATTGTATACAGTCACAGAAATGAGGCTGAAAGTCCCAAATTACAACAACTTGATCTTTTGATGAAGTTGGGCCAATGACCCACATATTTGTGTAGATTTTTTATAGTTTTAGGACAGGGAAATTGGGCCAAAGGCCCAACAATGGTGTAGCCCTTTATTTTAGTACTTAGGACAGGTGGAAGAATGGGTCAGGCCCAAAACAAAGTGCAATGGGCAATTTTTTGAACTATCTAGAATTAGGATAGGAGGAGAAAATTTTGGCCTGCCAGCCTAACACCTTGAAATTTGGACAAGAGTCCAAATTTTTTTTATATTTCTTTACTATTCTCTTTTAGTTTTATTTGTTTGTGTAGCTCTAACTTTTTTTTATTTTGGTTTTAATTTAATTAACTACCTAAAAGATAGTCATTTCTTCTTTTTATGTTCAAAATATTTATATTTTTTTATTACTTATTTTATTAGTTGTCTTGTTAATATATGAGTTAGTTTGTTTAAAAAAATCTCCTTTAAATTTATTTCCTTCCAAATAAAAACATGTTTTATTTCTTAATCAATTTTTCAAGTTAGACAAATCGTTGGTCAACCGCAAGTTAGCGGACATTCCGAGGGCCTAACACCTTCTAAGAATATAAATTGAACCCCGAACCCCTTTTGATTTCAAATGATTTTATTTTGTTTAAATCTTTTGAAAAAAATATAAGTTTTCTTGATTTATTTAAAAAAATTAAGTGACGACTCTCTTTGGAAAATTGATTTTTTCTTTAAAACATAGGTTAAGTCGATTTTTTCGAAACTAAATGTCTTTTAGTTCTAAATAGAATTGGTGACTCTGTTGGGGATTTAATTAAGTTCTAACCGTAATGATTTGACTATTTGACTACTTGTTATTAATTGTTAAATTGTTTATATGCTTTACAAGTTAAATTGCTATAAACTATCATCGCATTCATGATATTTTCCAACATGTATGTATAGTCTATTAAAAATGGTTTTTCCGTAATCGCATTCGGGCTTTTTATACTCGACCCTTTTTCGGAATGATCGACAATTTATTGGTTCGTCAGGCGTCCAATGGTTGTCGTGAGTTCCAGCCGAAGTTGTCTGCTTGGGTCCCGATCATTCAAAAGTCACTCATAGTCAACTAGCGTAGAGTGAAACCAAATCTCAGATTTAGAGCATTTGAACTAAGTTGACCCAACACCCAAGGTGTGTTGGGCCCATTAGAAGCCCACCTTCTGTATATTTGGCCCATTGGTCAATAAAAACAATCATGCTTATGTGTTTAAATTTGAAGGAAGTATATGTCATTTGACAAAACATTGTCTCTTGGGGATGGGAGTTTAATTGTTTATTTAAGTGAAAGAAGAACCAAATTACCATTGCATCTAAAGAGGTTGGCATTTTGAGATGGTAAGAAGCTCAAGAACGAAGGACTTTCCATGGAAGCTTAGTTTAGGATTGTACCCCTGCGTGGGACTAATCATTTTGTATCTCATTTCCCCTATTATGTATCCCCATTCAGTTTATTCGTAAAACTTGTATAAATTTGGGTTTTGGGGGCAATGGAATGTTTCAAAGGACGTTATACATCCTTCAAATCATTAGGCCTATTCTTGACACAAAAGGGTCACATATATGTTTAAAACGCACAATATATATTTATGTGTTATAACTGCTTATGCGAATATGTTGCTTTATTTGGAGATATTATACCTCACTCCTCTTCGAATTATTTTTAGAACCCCCTAAGAATAAATATCAAGTCACTATCAAACGTGCGTCTAAATAATCTTCGAGTCATTAGTTTCCCAACAAAATTTGAATTTCATTTTTCAAATCTTACTTTCTCATTTCAAAAAAAAGGTTAACCCTCCATCTCAAATCAAAAGAGATTCAAGTTGGTCGAACTACGTAGGACCTGAATTTTCCTTCGTGAGATATATAGGCAACCTTTCAAGGGTCGGTCCCCATTTTTGAGAAATCCTATCTTTTTCAACTCTTAGAAGGAAATTAGAGTTACATCTCAATCGAAAATCAAAAGTACGACAATACAATCAACTTTGTCTGA
This sequence comes from Solanum stenotomum, assembly GCF_019186545.1. Taxonomy (NCBI): domain Eukaryota; kingdom Viridiplantae; phylum Streptophyta; class Magnoliopsida; order Solanales; family Solanaceae; genus Solanum; species Solanum stenotomum. The sequence continues at coordinate 54,030,023 of NC_064283.1, forward strand.
ACTCAAGTCGACGTTACATTCACTAATTCCAAAATCAAATGGACAAATTTAGGTCTATTTAGTCATCTCCTATATCCGTGGGTTATCTTATCTTTGAATGAAGCAACTCTTGTGTGTTTATTACGTTGTGTGTGATATCTTGTATTACCTATTACCTACACAAACTAACACATTTGTCTTTTGAATTATTTTTCTTTGTCAGGTACTCAAAACTAATTTGTGTTGAGAAATTGGTTGAACATTCAAAGTTCTCAAAGATTCCCCCCCCCCCCCCANATTGAAAGGAAAAACGACCCAGAATAGTGAGAATACCGGCCTAACTAAAGTTGCTATAGTTCAGCTCCCTGTCGTTGATCAAAATGAGTTAATTGCACAGTTGATGCAACATATTGCAGAAATGAGGATTAAGCTCCAAAAAAAAGCAAGATTTGCCAATTCCAACTGTCGATGTTAACAATCTAGGAGATGCAAGACTTCCACTCCATTTTCCTCGTCTGAATTCAAACTCAGAACATGTCTTGAATAGCCCACCCTCCAACCCTGCTTAAAATCCCTCAATTATCAACTTAACTACCCCAAATCTTCATCACACCAGCACTTCATACCAAGCACCACCTCCTCTTCAAAACCTGAATACCAACCCTCAAGTCTTCCATCCCCCTCAAAATAAAAATGCTAGCAACTCTTAAACATTCCCTCCATTTCAAAGCCTAAATGTCAACAATCCTCAAACATCCCCTTTCATGTACTAGACCCCTGCAAAAGGCATTCAAAATCTACCAAACGCTCAACCTTTACCTCCAAAAGTCACTTTTAATATTCCTGTCCAAACCGAACCACACCTTCATTGTACTGCCTATTACGAACTTGATCACTACGAAGAGAAGGAGAAGGAGTGGACGGCTAAAAAGGAAATGACTAAGCAGATCATGAAGGAAGAGATTGCAGAAGCGATAAAAGAACTTCATTACTCTTCAGATGTTGTGGGGTTGAACTATGAAAATTTATGCATTCATTCAGATTTGGACCTTCCGGAAGGGTTTAAAGTGCCAAAGTTCGTCACTTTTTATGGATCTGGAAATCCTCTAACACATCTGAAGGTTTATTGTGATCAACTCGTGGGAGTTGGAACAAATGAATCATTGTTGATGCGTCTCTTCAGTCAAAGTTTAAATCGAGAAGCTCTGGAGTGGCTTACATCACAAGAATTAAAATAATGAATGAGTTGGAATCCACTTGCAAAGGATTTCACTGAAAGATTTGGACATAATGTAGAAGTTGCCCCTGATCACTACTATTTGGAGAAGATCAAACAGAAGTCCACAGAAAACTATCGAGAGTACGCTCTTCGTTGGAGAAAAAAGGTTGCAAGAGTTCAAACTCCCTTGTCTGAACGTGAGACCATTGAAATGTTTATTCGAACTCAAAAGCCTAAACACTATGAAAGAATGTTGTGTATGATGGGAGAAAAATTTGTTGAGATCGTCAAGGTGGGAGAAGCTTTGGAAGATGGTTTCATGACTGGAAAAGTCACAAACCTTACCGCATTGCGAGCTAATGGAAAAGCTACCAGAATTAGTGATATGAATATATCAAAGGGAAAAGAAGAAGAGGTGTACGTTGTCATGTCTACCCATATGTGGTCGACTCCACAAAGAAAATATCGAAACCACAATGTCAATTAGAAAAGATTTCCCCATCCAAACTTTAGGAAGGCTCCTAATGTGTTTACACCATTAAGGGAATCTCAAACTAAACTTTATGAAAGGTTGAAAGCAACAGGTATATTCCATCCCATAGAAGGAAGACCAACCAATCCTTTGGGAAAATTTTATAGAGCTAACCACATATGTGCTTATCATTCAGGACCTTTGGGACACGATACAGAGAATTGTTCGACCCTCAAGCACAAGATTCAAACATGATCCACAATAATTTGATCGATATTAAGGAAACCACCTCAAGGGATAGCGTATTGGATGCTTAAGAGTAAGTGCAAGACATTTTTGAACGGAGTCATTTAAAGATATTCATCATCAAAGGTTGAAAAAAAGTATGCCAGTATTGGTCGGATTTTGCATATGATGTTATTGTTATCTTTCTTTTGAAAATGCATATTTAGTCTCTTTCTTCCCATTTTCTCGTACATTCTTTGTACATGAACAACGTCTGACCTGAATTCTCAAGAATGAGATATGTAGGTGGCCTGTGTCGGCCTCGGTCACCCCTTTGTTCAACTTTCAATATTTTTCTTTCTACTTGAAATACGTTTGACCTGAATTCTCAAGAATGAGAAACGTAGGTGGCTTATGTTAGCCTCGGTATATTCCTTATCAAAATTTCTTAATTCTGTTAGTCCCCAAGAGAGGAACTACGTTTGACCTGATTCCTACCTCAACGAGATGCGTAGGTGCCACAATGGCTCGGTCATATTTCTCGTAAGATTTCTATTTCTTTTATAATAGAAATGGGGATAGAATTTTTGAGAGGATCTTAAAAATTCTTTTGAAGATAGACTTTTTCAACAAGTCAAGACTTAAGATCAAAATGCAACTTGGTAGGTTTTTTGAGTGGATCTCAAAATTCCACACGATGGCATTTTCAAGAGAATCAAGTTGGAAATCATGTTGAAATGTGCAACTAGGACAAAATTTTTGAGATCATCTCAAAAATTCCACAAAAATGACATTTGTTAAAAAACTCACACTTATTATCATTGAGGCAAACTGGGACAGAATTTTGAGGAGGGACCTCAAAATTTCAAAATGATCAACCTCATAATTAACAAAGCAAGTTATAAGAGTTTTTTCGTATTTTAGATTGGGACATAATTTTTTAGGAGAGACCTCAAATATTCCATCAAGACTATCTTACAAAGGATGGACGAGCGTGTAAGCCAACTGCATGAAGACAAGACCAACACAAATCAGTCTTTCAAACTAAGAATTTTTCTTTGGATGTAGGAATATCGAAGTCACATAAATGGCAATGTAAAGCTATCAAGTGTGAGAAAAGGCATCATTTACACCCATCGTGGCCTCATCAACATAACTTAGAAAACTTTCCATCTCATTTTATCTTCATTTCATTATGTTGCGTCAAGTGATTTATAAACAATTTCTTTTTATTTTGCAGGAATATTGAAGACAAACGCTTGTTTACACCCAATTTTGGACATCCACAATATAAATTAATCATGTCGAGCTTCTTCAATTTCAAACGATTTAAAATAATTAGTTTTATAAAATTTCAAAAAATAATAATATAGTTTGCAAGTTATTTTAAATAGTTTTGTCACTTTTTATAATTTTTAGATAATATTTATGTTTTACATAATTATGTATGTAATTGGTACATTTTATGATTATTCAAAATCATCTCAAAGAGATTTTAGCTTTAGTAAGTATTTTGTTAAATTAGCTTAGTTTAAATTATGGTTATAATTTTGAATCATTAGTTTATAATTAATTATTTTGTTTTGTTAAGATTAAGAAGCTCATTAATTAATTTATGTTAATTCATCTTATTTAGTTTTTAGCCAATTTCACTAATTAACTCAAATTGGATAAATCCTTAATTTAATGGCTATAATTGCAATCCAATGGGCCAAATTTTCAATTCTAATCTAACCTTTTTTTTTACCTCACATTCCAGACCACAGTTGGGCCTAACTTCTGTCCCATCCTCCATTTTTAAGCCCATTTCCCTTTACAATCAGGAAACAACCCCAACAGCCCACAAAAACATTTCCAAAAGACCCAATCTAATACGTACGTACAACAACATACCAAAAATGACCCCAACCCCTGTTCATCTTCTTCCTCGCGATAAAAAACTCAAAAAAATCACGGACCAGTCCAGCAACAACCCAACGAACCCAAAATCGTGACCCGAACCAGCAGCCCATCTCTCGCGCGTCGTCCTCTGTTCTCCGTATGAAGCGATCCAGGTGTTGCAATCTCGCACCTCAAGCGTCCTTGCTCGTAATCGGACGGCCATCATCTATTTTTCGTTGCAATTGTACAATTTCAGCTCCAACCTTATCCTCTAGAAGGGAATTCGAATTTCGAATTTCACTCTTCCCCCTCAACCGAACCCTAGATTTTCCCCTATAAATACCCCTTCTTCTTATTTGTTTGGGGTTAGAAAAAAAAATTGGGAGAAAAATAGGAAAAAAAGGTTGGGAAGAAAATGATGGGTCGGAGGTAAAAAAAAACGTACAGAAACATAATATTTTCAAAGTGAAAAATCATAAAAGAATACATCTACGATACATTTATTTTCTTATTTTCATGGGGTGCTGAAATTCGGAAGAACTCTCTAAGCTTTTCTGTGGTCGTGGAAGCTAGCCTCGGCTCGTTCTCGTCTCAAGTTCGCTGCTCCGAAAAAGGTAATCCTCCCTTCTTGCATTCTAGTTCGATATGGTGTGTTGTATGTTCGAGCTTTACTAGATGATTCACTGTTAAGTGTATTTGTTGCCTCATTTTTTTAATTTTTTTTTATTTTTACTGTTTTCTTTAATGTCATTCTTGTGAATTTCTGGGCGCATGAATTAACCTTTGATAAAGCTTCTTTAGTATTATATGTTGGTCGGAATATTCATAAGCTCAATTTTGTATCTATGAAGCTAGCTAATTTGTGTTGCTCAAAATGGCTTAAAGCTCATTTGGTCTCAACTACGAGTGTATCAGTTGTGTCGTTTTGATTTATTCACTGTTCGGTTTAGCTTCCATTAGTGTAATAAGAATGTGACCATAGTCTTGATCGTCTGTCTTGGTGTGTTTTCTTATTGTGAAGGTTTCTTGTTAATACTAGTTCGAATTCGCACAGTAGATATATTTAGCCTCTGTTTTCGATTAGCTTGAGTGGTATATATCTCTTTGGATTTCAACTCATGACGGGATGCTTGCAACTCTACCATTTTAATATGATGATTTAACTAAGGTTACTCTTATTTTCCAAAAAATAGCCCTCCCCATCTTTGTCTAAAATTTGAAAAATATCTTTCTGATTTTTAACTTGTTGTTAACTTAGTTATTTACTTGAATGTTAATGTTCAATAGTGATATGGACATTGTTTTGTATTATGACATTGCTTAACATATATGCTTATGTTGCCTAGTTTAGTTATTTGAATGTAGTTATTTTCTTCCTTTGCCTACAATGGGTTAATTGGCTACTGTCTTCAATTTTGATCCTTTGATATGACAAACTAGTAACCTTAAGTCTCCATAGATGAATCTAGTTTCGTATTGTATGAGATGATGTTAGCTATTTAATGTATCTTTGGATTGCATTAATTATTGCTTCTAAATTTTAGTCATACATACATATATGTGGGCACGTGCCTTGGAAGTTCCATGTGTCTTGATTTTCGTTACTTTAGTATAAGTTTTATTACCTCCTATTTTGTGTTGAATTTAGTGACCTTCTGGTCTTAATTTGGTCTAACAGTGTCTTTAGTGACATTTCCGTCTAAAAAATATTTAAGCCACTTTCATCTTAATTAAGTTACGTCTTAATTGTTCCCTTAATTCATACATTAATTCTTATCATCATTTTCGTTGCATGTGAAATCTGTTTGAGTTCACCAAGAACTCACTCCTTCCCTTTGCATTTCGAGAGAGCCGTAAAGGCTCTAATTTCTTTATCGAGTTAGTCAGCCATCAAATCGACGAACAGGTCTCTAAGTTGAAAGAAAGCGGAGCAGATCAGGAGTTGAAAAAGATTGGGCCCAAAAGCCCCCCTCTATTTATTTTAAGTTGTATTTTGTTATTTTTGGGCCTAAGCCCTTGTTATTTTATTTATTATTGTCTTGCTAGAATTTAGGACAGGTAGCAAGAATTGGGCCTTTTGGCCCAAAATGAAATTAGGCCCAAGTGCTGGCCCAGGCGGACAGAAACCAGACTTGGGCCCAAATCTCCCTCTCTCCTTATTATATATTTTGTGTTAATTTTATTGTTAGTACATACTTATTTGCTAATTAATTTTAAGGTTCTTAACTCATAATACCCCAAAGGACACCCATTTTGAGTTAGTTAACTTATAGTACTTTATCTTAAAATAATTAAGTATACTTGTCTTTCCAAATTAATTTCAAAACAATTTAGAAGTTTTTCTCTACTTGGACATTTTAGATAATATATTCCCTTTTCCTCTTTAAATGATTTCAAGTTATAAAGTTTGTTCATTCGGTAACTAGTCAAGCATTCCTATTGTTAGCCAAATATTTTAATTGTCGGATAACCGCAAGTTAGCGGACATTTCGGGTTCTTTCAAACTCTTTCCGAAATGCTAATAAGAACCCCGAACCCCTTTGAATATTTTTATTAGATTTTTGTTTCAATCTTTTGAAAACGTAGTTTTCTTGATTTTTCTTAAAAAATTAAGTGACGACTCTTAAATCAGTCTAAAATATATTTTTAAATAAAACAACACTAATAGATTCTTGGAAAGTTTTAAGAAATAACGTGTTGTAGGATCGCTAGTGAAGAGTCACGATCAAAGTCGCAATTAGGCTCACCACAGCCTGATCTTGATAAGCCAAATGACTTAATATAGCGCTTTATCATTAATTTTATTCTTTACTTCATCGTCGATACTAATGTTTGGTGTAAATCTTTGCACGTGATAGTATTGGTAAAGTCAGGATCATCAGCGAAATCAACATCAAATCTAAAGATGATAAAAAACGACACTATCTTAGAAGCGTTGCAAGGGAAAATCATCAAGTCCATCACATCAGAAATGATGTTAGAGATCACAATATCCTCATGGCAGTTGAAGTTATTGAAACTTTACAAGTTTTCGACAACAATTGAAGATGTCGGTAACAAAGTCAAATTTTGTTGAGTTTGACAAGGAAGACGGGAGTGACTTTAATTTTCGTGTGAAAGAATTAAGTCATTTACCTCGATAATTTTATTTTTTTGAAATACAAAGTCGTAGTCGCGACGTGCATATACATCGATATAATTATTTTTAGTATGATTGTCATGTAGCAATTTAGGCATACGTGTTTCTTGACAATCTCAGGGTCAAGATTTCAAAATTTGCTGGGTATCCACCCCATAAGTGGATTATATGTTTTGATTGGTTGATCAAAGATTTTAGTATATAGTTTTGTTGGGAGATCCACCCCATAAGTCGTTCGTATTTTTGTCTGTCCATTTCAGGTTCCTATTTTGAACTATGTTGGATAATTATCGAGTATCCACCTCGTTAGAGTTTCAATATTATCGAGTCATCCACCTCGTTACAGTTGAAATATTATAGAGCCATCGACCTCGTTACAGTTGGAATATTATCGAGCCATCCACCTCGTTACAATTAGAATATTATCGAGTCATCCACCTCGTTACAGTTGGAATATTATCGAGTCATCCACCTCGTTATAGTTGGAATATTATTGAGCTATCCAGCTCATTATAGTTGGAATATTATCGACTCATCCACCTCGTTATAGTTGGAATATTTTTGAACCATCCAGCTCGTTACAGTTGGAATATTATCGAGCCATCCACCTCGTTACAGTTACAATATTATCACGCCATCCACCTCGTTACAGTTGGAATATTATTGAGTCATCCATCTCGTTACAGTTGCAATATTATCGATCCATCCACCTCGTTATAGTTGGAATATTATCGAGTCATCCACCTCGTTACAGTTGGACTATTATCAAGCCAACCACCTTGTTACAGTTGGAATATTATCGATCCACCCATATCGTTATAGTTGGAATATTATCGAGCCATCCACCTCATTACAATTAGAATATTATCGATCCATCCACCTCGTTATTGTTGGAATATTATCGAGCCATCCACCTCGTTACTGTTGGAATATTATCGAGTCATTCACCTGGTTACAGTTGGAGTATTGTTAAGTTATCTACCTCATTACAGTTGGACTATTATCGAGCCATCCACCTCATTACAGTTGGAAGATTATCGAGCCATCTACCTCGTTATAGTTGAAATATTATCAAGCCATCCACCTCGTTAAAGTTGGAATATTATCAAGCCATCCACCTCGTTACAGTTGGAATATTATCGAGTCATATCCATTCGTTAGATTGGAATATTATCGAGCCATCCACCTCGTTACGATTGGAATATTATCGAGCCATCCATCTCGTTACGATTGGAATATTATCGAGCCATCCACCTCATTACAGTTGGAATATTATTGAGCCATCCACCGCATTACAGTTGGAATATTATCAAGTCATCCACCTCGTTACATTTGGAAATTTATCGAGTCATCAACCTCGTTACGCTTAAAATATTATCGATTCATTTACCTTGTTACAGTTGAACTATTATCGAGCCATCCACCTCGTTACAGTTGGAATATTATTGAGTCATCCACCTCGTTACAATTGGAATATTATCGAGTCATCTACCTCGTTACAATTTGAATATTATCGAGTATCCACCTCATTACAGTTGGATTATTGTCAAGCCAATTAGCTTATTGCAGAGATCACCGGAGTTAGCCACGCAGAAAACAAACAACGACATCTCCAAAGCCTCAACAAATTATGAGTTGTAATGGACATACGGTGTTCGAAGGTGGTATCCATTATCTTTTAGTCTCAATACTTCTTTATTTTCTCATCTAGTTGAAAAAGATGTTTATGCTTATCCATAAAGATATATTCTTTTATTATATGAATGATCTTTCTTTATTTTTTGACCCAAGTCGCTAGCTAAAGAGGCACTATGTCTACTAATTATTTACTTTGAGTGTGCAGACATAAACTGAACATACCTATATGACATCTTTCAATGCAAGAGTTATTTTTAAAACACCAAGAAAATGGCGTATCCACAAGAACGTGCAAGAAGATAAGTGAAAAGTATAGTAAGAGATGCTACCACTTTTTCCAACGACAGTTTCTACTAACAAGTTTATTTCAGTCTTTGTTGAGAGCATCCAAGAGGAAGAATTCTCAAATCAAACCACAGGTGCGTATGACATCAACAAGGATGTAACATAACGTGTAACATTTTCTTTGCAGCGAACTAGGACATTGTCTATATAGGAGTATCTAACTCTTAGGACGCGAGCTGAGGAGTGACTTCCACCACAATCAAATCATACCCCTATCAGAAGGCATGTGGGTTTTTGTTAGGGTTTATCGATTTCGTTTTCGCATCCAAAAATTTTTGGTTTTCGTCGGTGGCAACTTTCCAATCTGAGTAACAATGCGTCAAGAGCTTTGTAAACTATGTCAGCGTAAGTTCTTACTTATGGATGTCAAGAGCTCCACATTCATGACTAAGAGGTTACTAGATTTTTTTTTTCATACTCAACTTATTGGTCAGTCTTCCAAAATTGAAGGTTATTTAGCATAATAGATTTCTTTTTCAACCGATCGAGTTGAACTACAAACAGTCTGATTCCTTAGGTTTAAGGATATATAGGCGGGCTTAACGTTGAAAACTCGGCTATTTTCCAACATTCGCCCTCAAATCGTATTCCCAAGCATTTCGGTCTCTTCATAATTCGATAACGGGATGACTTTTGAGTTCTTTCAAAATCGTGCGTCAAATCAAGCTTATCGAACTACAAGTGGCTTGAGCTCTCATATAGCCTGAGCTATGTAGGAAATCCACGTACTAAAAGCCCTTTTTATGAAGGATGAATACGTGGTCGGTCAAAATTGGATTCATCAGTTTCATTTGCCTAGAATTTCTTTCATCAATCCAAGTCAAACGAGAAACAGTTGTTGACACCCAATTTTGGACCTCCACAATATAAATTAATCATTTCGAGCTTCTTCAATTTCAAACGATTTAAAATAATTAGTTTTAAAGAATTTCAAAAAATAATAATATAGTTTGAAAGTTATTTTAACTAGTTTTGTCACTTTTTATAATTTTTAGATATTATATATGTTTTACATAATTATGTATATAATTATTATATTTATGATTATTCAAAAATCGTCTCAAAAAGATTTTGTTTTAATTAAATATTTGGTTAATTGGTTTAGTTAAATAATAGTTTATATTTTTAAATTAATTAGTTTATCATTAAGTTTATTATTTTATTTAGTTAAGATTAAGAGGCTCATTAATTAATTTATGTTAATTAGTTTTGTTCAAGTTTTAACCGAATTTGGTCATTGTTTAATTACAATTTTCTGCCAGCATCTTAAACCCATCAAAAGAACAAACTTTTGGCCTTTTTTCTTTAAATTTCAACAGCCCAATTTAATTTCCCCTCAACCCAATTCACTTCTTCCCAGCCCAACATCAAATAACCCAAGACCACTAACAATCCAATACAACATACAACAACAGTCAAGTCATCCAAACATACCGATAAACAACCCAAATTCCAGCGACAATACCAACCCCCTGCGTGTCTTCTTCTTCTAGAAATTCTAGAAGCTCCAGGAAGTCCCGATGAACCCAGAAGCAAAACGCTAAGAACCCAAAACCTCAAAATCGAAACCCAGTCCTGAATCACGAGTCCAGCAGCGAAATTGAGCCCATTTTCGTGAGTAGCCTGCAACGTCCCTCTCCTCATGCAAATCATACGAAATCATTCCAGAATCGATCCAGGTGTCTTATTCTCCGCATCTCACTCGTCCTTGCTCGAAAATCAGATGACCCATTTCATTTTTGCATTGGAGATTGGTACAATCCAGCTTGTCTCTTATCCCTTTGGAATTTCGAATTTTGAATTCTAATTCCACATGTTTCCCCCCCTAAAATCTGCCCTAATGCCCGAAAGGCAAGAGGCGATGAGGCGAGTCGAGCGATAGGCGTGGCCTTTTTTTAAAAAAAAATGATTTAATAATTAAAAGGTAAAATTAGGGTTTTTTTTTGGTGTTTTTGCAAAGTTGGGCTCTTTTTCTCTCCATTGCGACCTGCACGATTCTCTTCTCCTCTTCAGTCGCGACTCAGTTATGTTATTCTTCTTCAGTTCTTATCTTATTCTTCTGTTCTTTTTATTCTTCTTCTTGAGTACTTCTCTAGTTCTTCAGTTCTTCTACTCTTTTTCTTTTGTTCTTCTCTTCTTCTTCTTCTTCTTCTTCTTCTTCTTCTTCTCTCTACTCTGGTTTTAGTGGCAGTGGTATGTTCTGTTTTTATTTTTTATTTCGGAGCTACTGAACACTGAACTGACTGCGGCTGCCATTATGTTTCTGCCTATTTTTTTTAAAAAAAAATCAATCCTTCAATATTTATCTCTACCCTACTCAATTTAGTTTTGTACTAATTAATATAGTATTTATTTGTCCATAAATAGTGAAGAAGAATAGCTTGTCAATTGCCTTATGAATTATTGAGTTTTCTTGGTTAAATGAAGCTTGGGCCGGCGAGATGGCACCAGAGGACATGGGGTTGGAGAGCGACACCTCCCATTCTCAGGGATCCTAATTTGTTTCTTCGCCCCTCTTGGGCTTGTAATGCACAATCTTATGTTTTATCTTTTCATTTTCCTAAGTTCTTGTAGCACATGGATGCTGATTTTCTAGCTTGCTTCTCGCAGCTCGTAAATAATTGCTAAGATTTTTATAGCTTGATGTGCTATTGTTGTATTGATTGGATTGTTGGGATTAGTTCAGATACCATTTGGGCCTGAAATTGTGACTGGAAAGAATGGGGAGGCTGAGGTTCTGCCTCGCCCCGTCCCGCTCTGGCGGGAGAAATCCCACTCTGGCGGGAGAAATCTCACTGTGGCGGTCTCGCCCTGGCGAGAATAATCCCGCCCCAGCGGCTCAGACAAAGCCAGAACCCAGGCCAAGTTTTTTTTTTCTGGAGTCTTTGTCATTTCTAATTTTCCCAAAGGTTCCCAGCCTCACCAAACAATTTTAGGATAATTCTCCGGTCTAGGAAAACCATTGTATACCCCAAATCAATCCCACAGTACACAAACCAATTCATTCTCGTTATTTCAGCACCACAACCTACACATCCCCAAGATACACCCAGACACTCACAAGGTTATTACACATGCACTAGACACGTTCATCTCTTCCTTACAAATCACCTTGTAGTTTTATCTAAACCCTTGCATTGAAACTCGTCAGGATCTTCTTTTTACCACGAGTTTTCACGATACTCACGCATTTACAACTCGCATAACTTTAACAACTAGGCCCACATATTGCACATATCAAGGTTCAAACACACATTTATTGTTCACATAATCACCTCATCACATTCAAGAAATTACAACTTTACATTCACAGTTAATTCAGACAACAAGGAGCACACATTAATAGTTTCCAAGATACAACTCACAGCCAAGTCCAAATTATTAGTTATTTCGCTCCATGGATGACCATTTCTGGTCATCCACACAATTACACAACCCTAAGGGCCAGATACCAATTGGAACCTTCTCAATTCCAATTTACCTTGCTTGTGTACTTTTAGTTGTGACCACGACATCCGGTTCACTTTGTTGAGATACCAATTGGACTCAACTCATACCACAACCGACACTCGCACGAAAGGAGAGAAAAGAGTGGAACAACTTCCTAGAATGCTTCCTAGCCTCCTGGAGATTAGATGTGGACGTCAACACACCAATTCACAAGAGTCTAGTCCATATTTTGCTCTTGTACTAGGAGACCGGTAATCTGGGCTCTGATACCAATTTGTCACGACCCAACCCATCGGGTCATGCGGGCACCCACTCTAACATCTAAGTAGGAGAACCATCATATCTCATTAGTTAAAACATGCGGAAAACTTATGAAAAACGGAGATAAATAAAATTATAGTGTTTTATAAATAAAAACCTTCTTAAACAAATTTGGGTTAATGTGACGACCCGAGCCTACACCCTTGACGTGGCAGGCATTCGAAGACCATTGTTGGTCCTTATGCGAACCCTCATCCTGCCTGACTACAAGCGAAAAACTAATTCAAGCATACAAAGCTTAAAAGCTAAAATAAAATTCCATAAACTCAACTTTGTACAAAACTTTGACTCAAATGAACAAATTAGAATAAAAATAATATATTCAACTCGCCATAAAATAGGAAACTTAAGTCTTTAAAACATTTAATAAAATAAATGAATAATACAGACTTCTCAACTATACTGATAATCTATAAAGCTTCTAATTGATAAAGATGGAAGTCGGGACAAGACCCACGACATCCTCACTAAACTAAAAAGTAAATGAAATCCTCCATAAACAAGGAGGCTCACTCGAACTTCAGGATGTATCAACGAAACTCCTGTTGATGATCCTAAATACCCGTGTCTGCATCATGAGAAGATGCAGGCCAAATGGCTCAGTACATGGAATGTAAGAGCATGTAAGGGAAATTCTAAAGCATAACATAAGCTTGAAAGAATCTGAAAGAAACTGAAGAACTTACTTGCCTCAAAATAACTGAACTCATTTCAATATAAAGCAGTTTAAAACAAGTGCAATATAAAAAAAAGGAAAATTGATTAAAAACATGATGCTAACTCATAATCATAACATCATAAAAGAGATATCATGCTCCCCCTCAAAGTCTACTTGTGTAATGCATGAATGAAGTCTCATACCCCCATTCATACTAAGCAAAACCCCTTGAGGAACCATGCAAATACTGTTGTGGGAGTTTCCCTAATCGACAACCAACACTTAAGAACTATAGTGATGATACAACGTTATTAGTCCCACGCTGCCCGAGCCATCCTATACCTTGTCGTGGCATAGGACCTGAACTACTAAGTGGATCCACTAGTTTATGCGAAAAGGATTCATCTAAAAAGTATGACCCTTTTCTACCCATGATGGCTACATGGTTTATGGAGACTTGAGTTAATGTCAACTCACATCCCCATATCGATGCTCAATACTACTCCCAAAAATATAATATTATATTAGCTCTTTATGTTTAAAAACATACTTCTTATTTGATTTGATATTAGTGCTCAAAAACTTAGCTCAAAGGCTATCTTGGAAAACAAAGTTTCTTCTCTTGCTTCATTTAGAAAGCGATTACTCTTTTCTGAAAACTAGCCTGAAGGGTCTTTGGAAATCCCAATTTCCATTCTTATTTAAATGTGAAAACAGTTTAAATCTCTTTGGGAATACTTAGTCCCCATATAATTTTTGAAGAAAAGAACTTCAACTTTACTCTTTACTGAACTCAAAACTTAAGTCTTAAAACAAAGTTAAAACGTTGGTAAAAGACTTCTTAAAATATGGTTCATGCTGAATTATGGACGTGAACGATTCAATACAAGGTTTTCAATAACCAAAAATAGAACTCAATATTTGGAACTCAAGAACTTCAATGATACTACTCATTTTAATAATGCTCAACTCAAAGGGCTATGCGGAATTATGAGCATGAACTACTCAACTCAAGGACTCAAATATACTTCTCATCTCAAGATTGTTCGACTTAAAGAGTTCATGCGGAATTATGGGCATGAACAATTCAACTAAAGGACTTCATGGGTAACATGTAATAGTCCCATGATTAGAACTATAATCTCAGATGGGATTAGAAATTCAAAACTCAAGACTTAGAAATTGATGATACTACTCCTCTCAAAAGTACTCAACTGATGAAGTTCGTACGAAAGTTATGGGAATGAATGACCCGACTCAAGGGTCAAAATATCAATAAGGAACTCATGTATACGACTCTTCTCATTCTCTTACTTATTTCCTCAAAACTTAGTTCAAATCGATAGTTGATCTCAAAGGATTCACAATTGAACTGAAAGAGTTTCTTGAACTCTACTCTTAACTCTCTCTTGAATGTGAATTATGAATTCAAGAGTTATGGTTCATTATATGAAGAATATAAGTGATAGTGTAGACTCAAAAATACATTCTCCTTACTCTCATTCTCACTTACTTGAGTCTTGAAACAAGTCACTAGAAGTTTTAGAAGACTCCTCAAAAGAACTTAATGGGACTTTCTTAGAATGTTGAAAGAATTCTCAAAACTTAACTCTCAACTCTACCTTGAATTTGAATTATGAATTCAAGATTCTGATCATGTTAGGAATGATTTTAGGTGTTTAGAAGTAGCTTAGAGTAGTTAGAATCGAAAAGGAGTGAAGGTGCACTTTAAACGAACTCAAACGGGACAACCGATGACAAACTGGATGGGCAGGCGACTCTGGGGCTAAGGGTGGTGCGGAGCGCCAACCCCTAACATTCAGAAGAGGGTTTGGGGCGCTCTGGCTGGTTCATCGCGCCAGGGCCGAACCCAGAAAATCTGACGAATTTCTTTTCTCGTTTTCTTACCCTATTTCATCTAGAATCGAATTATTTCTTCCCCAATCACTTAGAATCAATTGCTTAACAAAAGTGCACTCTAATCTACCCAATACTGCCCTTAATACACTCACTTTGATCTCAAGAAATCATCAACAACCCAACACAACAAGATTTAGAGAGAACATCAAGAACACCTATCAAGAACTTAAATCCTTCAACTTTTTTAGAATGAAACTTCGCTGAAAATAATATGTTTGGCATGTGGGTGATAAACCCAATACTATGAAGCTTACATACCTCTTAGGGATCAAACCCATGGTGAAAATTAGCTACAACACGCAAAAATCTCGACGAACGCTTGATCCTCTCCTTTTTTCTCCTCTTTTCTCTTCTTTTCTCGTCTTGAACTCTGAATTAAAACCCTAAGTGTATTTTAGGATTATTAAACTGAACCTAATAGGATTAGACCCTTAAAACCTTACTAAAAACGAATTAAATCTGATTTGGTAAGGAAAAGACCAAAATACCCGTTACTATTTTCGGCTAACTTTCCTTAACTGGACAGCCTAACTTCAAAAGGCCATATCTCACTCATTCGACCTCGAAACTTAGCAAACTCGGAGGCGTTGGAAAGTAATTCAAAGGTAATTCCTACGGTGTCTTGTAGCACATCTAAATCATCCTGTGCTAGGAGTTATGATCATTTCAATTTGACCCAAAACTCTTAACTTAAGCATAACTTGCAAAATTTCAGATTTTGCTATTTCCAATTTAGTTCTTTTTCGAACACAAGGTGCTACATCTAGTGAACTTTAAAACTTATGAAATTTTAATTTCTCGGTAAAATTATACTCACAATGAAGGATGGTTCAAGTCTTAGCTCAAAAATTTTCTGGGGTGTTACAATATCTCCCCCTTGGGATCATTCGTCCTCGAATAACGACTGGACTGGGTATGGAACGGGTTACTCTTACTAAGGTCCGAAGCTAATGGTACGCTCTCACTGTATTCAAGCTTAACCCAAATCCTTATGTTCGGGTTCTATACCTCTCTATAGGGAATCTCATCCCAATACCATTACTCCTTACCACTACATTTAAGCTCAGTACTCTAACAACTCCATGGACTCCTACTAACTAGCTCCTTAGGAAATTCTCAACACTACACTTGATGTCTCGTCTTATCATCTCCCCCTTAGGTCTAAAGCTAACACTTGAAAGCTATGGACATATTCCACATTGGCAACTCAATTATGCTATCTAGGCACACATGTCAGATTATAACTTAATTGGAACCTCATCCGGTAACATACCATCTCGGCACACCTCTTAATACTTTTGTTACTCTTGATACTTAGTCACACCTCACTGCCCTTATCTAAAGGTTAGGGTCTCACTTGTACCACTCATATTTATTGCAACAACATGTCAATTCCTTACCTACTCTATGTCAAGTCTACTACATCAAATCTCAGGACTAACATCATCACCCTCATGTTGCCATTCTTTTGATCATGACACTCATCTCAAATTCAACCTTAATGTTCATTACTAAACCCGAATATCAATACAATTGCTCACCTACTATACTATACCTCATTATTTGATCAGTTCTATAACCTTATGAACATCATGACCCTCTCAAGCAAATCATGAGCCTAGCTTAGATCTATCAATTTATAAATAATCTGCTCTCTTATTCACACATGAATTTAGTCTCCTTTAATATGATGGCACATCGACATCAACTCTATTCTGGTCAAAATTATATACTTTATCTCAACTTGACTAGCAACTCTTACTCTACCCATAAGGGAAAACTCCTCCTCAATATCTTACTGGGTGCATGACTATAATAACATAGCTTGCCTTATCACTGTCTCCTTTTCTAGGGTTACTAAACCTCTGCATACCTTCCTCTAACTCTAGTCTCTTTCAGTACTACTGATCATGATCTCATAACTCATGTTACCCTTCAGGGTGAAAATACTACCCAAGCTCTAAACATACTTACTCGTAAGGATCTCAGCTGAAACAAGGCTTAAGTAAAAGAGTACAACTCACTTTTATATCAAATGCACGATTCATATGAAGGCATTACTCTGAAACTAAATACTTAACTTACTCTTGGGCTTCTCTCAAGCCCCTATGAAGTCTCATGACTTTCTAAAGATTCTTTCTAAGAACAACTCATTCATAAGGATCTTTACACTTTACTTTTCAACCACCTCTAGTATGATGGGTAGTCGAATGAATTTTGAGAAACATAGGAGTAAGAATAAAATCTCTAGGACATAGCTCTATTGTACGATTAAGAATATGAAAGAAGGGAAACTTTTCTTAAATGTCTCTAGTCCCTCATTTATAGAAGTAGGACCCTCACAACCATAAACGAGAACCTACTGACACGGCTTCATAGACACCCTAGGACACTTAAACTCTGTGCTCTACTACCAAGTTTGTCACGACCCGAGCATACACCCTGGACGTGGCCGACATTCAAAGATCATTGTTGGTCCCAAAACGAACCCTCATCCTGGCTGACTACAAGCGGAAAAATGATTCAAGTATACAAAGCTTAAAAACTGAAATAAAAATCCATAAACTCAACTTTGTACAAAACTTTAACTCAAAAGAAAAAATTAGAATAAAAATAATATATTCAACTTGCCATAAAATAGGCAACTTAAGTCTATAAAACATTTAATAAAATAAATGAATAATACAGACTTCTCAACTATATAGACTATCTATGAATCCTCTAACTGATAAAGATGGAAGTCGGGACAAGACCCACGACATCCTCACTAAACTGAAAAGTAAATAAAATCCTTTGGAAACAAGGAGGCTCACCATAGCTAACTCGAACTTCCGGATGTATCAACGAAGATCCTGTTGATGATCCTGAATACCTGTGTGTACATCATGAGAAGATGCAGGCCAAATGGCTCAGTATATGGAATGTACAAGTATGTAAGTGAAATTCTAAAGCATAACATAAGCTTGAAAGAATCTGAAAGAAACTGAAAAACTGATCTGGCTCAAGTCAACTCAACATAACTGAACTCATTTCAATATAAAGCAGTTTAAAACAAGTGCAATATAAAAAAAATGGAAAACTGTTTAAAAACATGATGTTAACTCATAATCATGATATCATAAAAGAGATACCATGCTCCCCCTCAAAGTCTACTTGTGCAATGTATGAATGAAGTCTCATACCCCCATTCATACTAAGCAGAACCCCTTGAGGAACCATGAAAATACTATTGTGGGAATTTGTCTAACCGACAACCAACACTTAAGAACTATAGTGATGATACACCGTTATTAGACCCACGCCGGGCCATCCAATACCATGCCGTGGTATAGGACCTGAACTACTAAGTGGCTCCACTAGTTTATGCGAAAAAGATTCATCCAAAAAGTATGACCATTTTCTACCCTTGAAGGCTACATGGTTTATGGAGACTTGAGTTAATGCCAACTCGCATCCCCATATCGGTGCTCAATACTACTCCCAAAAATATAATATTATATTAGCTCTTTATGTTTAAAACCATACTTCTTCTGTGATTTGAGATTAGTGCTAAAAAACTTAGCTCAAAGGCTATCTTCGAAATCAAAGTTTCTACTCTTTCTTCATTTAGAAATCAATTACTCTTTTCTGAAAATTAGTCCGAAGGCTCTTTGGAAATCTCAGTTTCCATTCTTATTTAAATGTGAAAACATTTTAAATCTCTTTGGGAATAGTTAGTCCCCATATACTTTTTAAAGAAAAGAACTTCAACTTTACTCTTTACTGAACTCAAAACTTAAGTCTTAAAATAAAGTTAAAACGTTTGTAAAAGACTTCATAAAATATGGTTCATGCCGAATTTTGGATGTGAACGACTTAATGCAAGGCTTTCAATAACCAAAGATAGAACACAATACTTGGAACTCAAGAACCTCAATGATACTACTAATTTCAAGAATTCTTAACTCAAAGGGTTCATGCGGAATTATGAATATGAACTACTCAACTCAAGGACTCAAATATACTTCTCATCTCAAGATTGTTCGACTTATAGAGTTCATGCTGAAATATGGACATGAACAATTCAACTCAGGGACTTCATGGGTAACATGTAATAGTCCCATGTTTAGAACTATAATCTCAGAGGGGATTAGAAGCTCAAAACTCAAGACTTAGAACTTGAAGTTACTACTCCTCTCAAAAGTACTCAACTCATAAAGTTCATGCGGAAGTTATGGGAATGAACGACTCGGCTCAAGGGTCAAAATATCAATAAGGAACTAATGTATACAACTCTTCTCATTCTCTTACTTACTTCCTCAAAACTTAGTTCAAATCGATAGTTGATCTCAAAGGATTCACAATTGAACTGAAAGACTTTCTTTAACTCTACTCTTAACTCTCTCTTGAATGTGCATTATGAATTCAAGAGTTATGGTTCATTATATGAAGAATATAGGTGATATTTTAGACTCATGAATACATTCTCCTCACTCACATTCTCACTTACTTGAGTCTTGAAATAATTTACTAGAAGTTGTAGAAGACTCCTCAAAAGAACACAAAGGGACTTTCTTAGAATGTTTGAAAGAATTCTCAAAAAATTAACTCTCAACTCTACCTTGAATTTGAATTATGAATTCAAGGTTATAATCATGTTAGGAATGATTTTAGGTGTTTCGAAGTAGCTTAGATTAGTTAGAATCGAAAAGGAGTGAAGGTGCACTTTAAACAAACTCAAACGAGGCAACCGACGACAAACTGGACCTGGGTCTATGGGTAGCATGGAGCGCCCGCCCCTAACATTCAGAGGAGGGTTTGGGGTGCTCTGGCTGGCGCATCGCGCCAGGCCCCAACCCAGAAAATCCGACGAATTTCTTCGCTCGTTTTCTCACCCTATTTTGCCTTGAATCGAATGGTTTCTTCCCCAATCACTTAGAATCAATTGCTTAACATTAGTACACTCTAATCTACTCAATACATCCCTTAAAACACTCACTCTGATCTCAAGAAATCATCAACAATCCAACACAACAAGATTTAGAAAGAACTTCAAGAACACCTATCAAGAACTTAAATCCTTCAACTTTTTGAGAATGAAACTTCGATGAAAATAATATGTTTGGCATGTGGGTGAAAAAACCCAATACCATGGAAGCTTAAATACCTCTTATGGATCAAACCCATGGTGAAAATCTGCTACAACACGCAAGAATCTCGACGAACGCTTGATCCTCTCCTCTTTTCTCCTCTTTTCTCTTCTTTTCTCTTCTTGAACTCCCAACTAAAACCCTAGGCGTATTTTAAGATTATAAAACTGAAACCAATAGGATTAGACCCTTAAAATCTTACTAAAGATGAATTAAATCTGATTTGGTAAGGAAAAGACCAAAATACCCCTTACTATTTTCGGCTAACTTTTCTTAACTGGACAGCCTAACTTCAAAAGGCCATATCTCACTCATCCGACCTCGAAACTTAGCAAACTCAAAGGCGTTGGAAAGATAATTCAAAGGTCCTTTGTACGGTATCTTTTATCATATCTAACTCATCCTGTGCTAGGAGTTATGATCATTTCAATTTGATCCAAAACTCATAACTTAAGCATAACTTGCAAAATTTCAAATTTTCTATTTCCAATTTAGTTCTTTTTCGAACACAAGGTACTACATCTAGTAAACTTAACATTTAAGAAATTTTAATTTCTCGGTAAAATCCTACTCACAATGAGGGATGGTTCAAATCTTAGCTCAAAAGTTTTCTCCGGTGTTACAGTTAAGACTTGTAAAGTAATTAACACCTCCAGGGATCTAGTCTAAACATGTACAAGAGCTAATAAGAATACAACAGGACATAAAACTGAAAAGACACAGCTCCCACCAAGCAGAAAGAAAAGTAGAAGCTGCTGGAGAATTCTTCATCTTCAACTAATGAAATATCACCAACCTACATCCAGACTATGTGTAACATCTCGCAACTAGAAATAACTAGAAGGGAGTTTAAAATATGGAAATAGTCATTTTTGGAAAGAATTTAAAAATCTAAAAATTTGTTAAAGGTGTTAAAGTGAGTTTTTGGTCAACTTCAAACGACCATAGCTCCTAGCTCAAAATGAGTTTGGTGTATTTCCAGATATGGTTGGAAATATCATGGAATAATCTTTCCAACGCTGCTTAGTTTGTGCAATTCCAAGTTTGTATTAGTGACTTATCCGCTTTGGAAGTTGGATTGTTCGAATAAGGAAATGCCCAATCTGGATTTTTGAAGGGTATTTCAGTCTTTTCCTTATCCAATTAATTAAAAAAAATTTAGTGAATTAATTAAGGGTTTAAACTGAACTTAGTCATTTTTACGCTTTCGGAAAAGAATTAGGGTTTTAGAGAAGAGGAGAAAAGAGAAGGAGAAGCAAGGAAATCGTCAAGTTCGTCGAGTTTAGCTTGTGAATTTGATCGGGGGTGATCCCTACAAGGTATGTGAATCTCTCATAGGGTTGGTTTCATTCACCCACGTGCCAAACATGTTTAGTTCAGAGAAATTCGTCCTAAAAGAGTTTGAAAGTTGATGTTCTTGACATGAATTCTTGAATTTGAATGTTGTTCTTGAATTGAGATGAATTGAGAAGTTTTTGAGTTCGCTACGTCGCATTATAGAGTCGTTTTGAGTTAGGTTCTTATGTACATTTTCTAGGTATCTGTATCTAAAGGTAATTTGAGAAAAAGAACCGAGTTTGGGTGATTTGGGGCTGGAAAACAAAGAAGAAATTTCATCCGTGGGAGCGCGTCGCACGACCTGTTCCCAAAATTGAAAAATTCTGCTCTACGTCGCGGAGCTGACATGAGGTGTTCTGCCTCAAAAGAATTTTTTGAAACCAAAATTTAATTATGCCTCCGTGTTGCGGACCCACCTTCAAATCTTGATTTTTGGTCTTTTATCATGATTAGCTATCTAAAATCTTTCCTAAACACCATGAGATCTTTCCAAACACCAATCATAATCCTTGAATCCATAATTCAATTCAAGGATCAGTTAAGAGTCAACTCAAGAGTCAGTAAGAGAAGTTCATTTCAAGTTTTCATAAGTCTTTTACAAACATTTTAACTTTGTTTTAAGACTTGAGTTTTGAGTTCAGTAAAGAGTAAATTTGAAGTTCTTTTCTTCAAAGAAACATATGAGGACTAAGAATTTCCCAAAGAGATTTAAAATATTTTTCACATTTAAATAAGATAGCCTTTGCCCTAAGTTTTTGAGCACTAATCTCAAATCAAGTATGTTTTTAAACATAAGAGCTAATATTATATTTTTGGGAGTAGTATTAAGTACCGATATGGGGATACGAGTTCACATTAACTCAAGTCTCTATAAACCATGTAACCATCATGGGTAGAAAAGGGTCATACTTTTTAGACGAATCCTTTTTGCATAGACTAGTGGATCCACTTAGTAGTTCAGGTCGGCAAGGTATAGGATGGCCCGGGCAGCGTGGGGCTAATAACGATGTATCATCACTATAATTCTTAAGTGATGGTTGTCGGTTAGAGAAACTCCCACAATAGTAATTGCATGGTTCCTCAAAGGGTTCTGCTTAGTATGGATGGGGGTATGAGACTTCATTCATGCATTGCACAAGTAGACTTTGAGAGGGATCATGATATGTCTTTTATGATTTTATGATTATGAGTTGACAACATGTTTTAAACAGTTTTGTTTTTCTTCATATTGCACATGTTTTAAATTGTTTTGTAATGAAATGAGTTTAGTTAAGTATTCATGAGTTGAGAAGAACCAAGGTAAGTGTTTCTTTCAGACCCTTTTCAAGCTTATGTTATGTTTAGCATTCCAACTCGCATACTCGTACTTTCAATGTATTGATTCCAGTTGGCCTGCATCGTCTTATGATGCAGACACAGGTAACTAGGATCGGCATTTCGGCGCATCGTTGATCTAGTGAGCAGTTCAGAGTCTGTTGGTGATCCTCATTGCATTCCTGAGGATCCATTTCATCATTTTATAGTTTAGTTCATTAGGATATTGTGGGGTTTGTCCCAACATCCATCTCAGTTGTTATTAGCGGCTTCATAGACAGTCAGATGTTAGTTCTTTAGTCTATTCATTGTCATTATTCCATGTTGAGACTTTAGTTTGCCTTAATGGCCAGTTGAATGTTCCTTTATAACATTCCAGTTTATTATATGAACTTATCTTTGTTGAGTTTAAGTCTTCCGCTGAGTTAAGTAAGTCATGCCAAGGGTTCGCTTGGGCCAGCAATGGTCTTCGAGTGCCAGTCCCCCCAGGGTGTAGGCTCGGGGTGTGACACTATGTCAAAAAGACATAGCAAGAGTAGTATCAGTACAAACCACACATACTGGTAGGCAACATCGGTCAACTCGACGCCCACCACATAACATCAGAAATCAACAAGTAAGATCATGCAATAAAACCCCTCGCTAATCCACCTTTACCTTCCCTCGAAATACCTCTGAATCACATTAGTAACCTAACTACTAACCACCTTCTTGGTCAACCTACTTACTAGGTTCTTGATCATAGTCTAACCATTCTAACACATAGAAAAGTCCCTAAATACAACTACAAGCATTCCAACTAACCTCTCACGTCATACCCTTACTTCCTCTTCATATCACCCCGCCATGGCCACATAGTACATTACGTCAAGCTTTTTAACTACTAACCATGAATCCCTTTCCCCAAGGTAAAATTCATCTAGGTATCTACATCACCTACACTACCTCTACTTCTCACCCTTGCAACATACAGACCACCCTTGTCTCTCTGGATTCACTCAATAACGAGATGCATAACGGGTTAGATCAACATAGTAGAACAAACACAAGTAGATCATCATATTCATTTACATCTCCGAAAAACACATTAAATATCACTACGAACCATGTTCAATTCCACAACCCTCAAGATATTCAATTAGTTATCATTGGTCCTCTCATGGAACCCAAACCCAAATTATTAGCATACCAGAACGTGGTACCCGATCCAGTGTTTATGTCGGAACTTGGCAACCAATCCCATAATTATGCTGGAACGTGGCAACCGTTCCAAGTTAGTGTGTCGAAACACAACACCTGATCCATTCAACAAGCCGCAATCACAATCACAGGGTACATTCTCATAATCATACAATCGGGTCATGATTCATGGCATTCATCATTCATATTTCCTCATTTACAATTAATGTGATCAACAATGCAACATTTGCATACATACATGTATCATAATAAAGCAAGAACAATATATACCACACAATCATGGAATCACAATCATAATGAAGTATTCAACGACATATATCACTTCACCATAATTCGGCTAACTTAGCCCTAGTTCATCACCTAAGGCTTATTCTTATGATTAAATCATCTTTCGTTTGGTGCACGAAGGCCTAAGCATAACTCCTACCATTGAATTACATTATATTACGCAGTGAGCACAGATTTATAACTACTCAATTAATAAAACCTAGCTTACCAGGACACCATGCAGCTGCATGGAGTTTTGGTCTTCGACTCTTGTTTCCAGAACTCGTGCCGGTGATCTTAATCGGAAATCTGTAATCCATCGACCTCTTTATGCTAGGAATCTCTCTCTCCTTCCTTCCCAGGCTTAGTGCAGCTTTTTGGGGGGTTTTAAGGTGTTTTACGACTAAATTAGGTATTTTAGGGAGAAGGAGAAAATAAGATTTCGCGTTATTTACATTATGTCTCGCCTATCTCACTTTGGCACCAACTTATCCCGCCCTAAAAACGCCGCCCTAGTGGCATCTGTCCCGCCCTGGCGGGACAGTGGCCCAGTATTTCTCGAAGTTTAGCTTTTCGTAATTAACGACGGTTCGGGTCGTTACATATTTATATTGCTGAAAATAGTTATATAAAATTATTTGTTAATGGACATTAATTATGATTCATAATTAAGCATATATTTTCAACACTAATTAGTTTTATATAAGTTATTTAAATTAATTAATCAAAATAAATTAACAATTAATATTAATTAAGGATACGTCTCTTTTAATCACAATCACATTTATGTTGAACATTAACAATGATTAATAATTCGTGGTTATTTAGCACCTTTGTTAGAATAAAGTAATATTGAGATCACTAAAACGTTTAAAGTTTAGTAACAAGGCAAATTCAATAATTTTTTATTAATCAATAATTGACTATCAGCGTTGTATCATCGATGAAATCCAGAAGAAGGTGCTCATGGATTTCCTTAGAAACAACGATGTCTACTATGGCCTCATCACTACGACAAATAACAAATTTTAAAACATCATCCTCAACCAATCCCGCATCAACAACAAAATCATTTCAACCCTCTCAAAACCTCCGCCGGTTGGAAAAACCACAGTTGCCTACAGTTAAAATGTATTGATCTCCACATGCAGTACCAGGACGTACATAAGTTAACAATGTATATGTTGGGTTCAACAAAAAGTATCGACTTACTGATAGTGGAATCCACTACATAAAACAAAAAAGACACAAGACATTAATTACATTATAATTTTATTAAAACAAACAAATAAACAAATAAAACGAAAAATGATGAAATGCGATAATTTACCATTCCACTTAGCGTAATCTATGATCTAGTTAGTCTAATTTTGAAACTTGGTAGGGGAGGAGTAGACACTGGAGTGAAGTTTGTCATTGGTTTGATGAGAACACAGATTGGTGTATATTGTAAGATAGTATTGGGTATTTATAGCGTAATTAAATTTTTGACTTCCCACCACAAATGTTAACTTCAAAAAATGTAACTTTATGTTTTTTGATACATTGAATTATCTTTTACGATGGAGTTAAATATCATGTACTACTATTAGACTCTTTATGTTAATAGCAATAGTATTCGTTTGTGTATTACGAAACAAATTAATTTTATTAATTAACTATAATTTATTTATCACAAATAAATTTTTAATTAGCATTAATAATGATTCTTAATTAAGCATATATTTTCAAGAATAATTAGTTTTCCTAGGTCAAAGTATATATTTTCAAGACTAATTAACTACTCTATATAATTTCATGTTTTACTTTAAAAATGTAAATTATTTTTTAAAAATACTAAAAATTTATTTTCACGTTTAAAATAATTTGCAATTTGTTAGAATAAAAGATTTTTTAAGAAACTTTATATTAGTAAAGTCCTATCATGAAAATGATTGCCAATTTTGCAATATATAAGAAATTCATGGTGCGAGAATTTGATTATAATCACGAAACAAATTAATTTTTGGAATTTGATTTTTCAATAATTTAATATAATATAATATAAAATGCTACACTAATAGTATTTTCCACATAGTTACTCAGTTAATGCATGGTGTCAGTTGAAATTCTAACGTGCCTTTTACAAACTTTGCATTCTAACCTTTTAAGAAATCGAAAAGCCCGAGAAATTTACACACCTTTGCATTCTAACATCTTACTATAATCATCCTTCAATGAAAAATATGAAGACAATTTCCTCTTCCTTTGAATCCCTAGACAGGGGATTACTATATCGGATTGTTAAAAAGGCGGCTTCTATATCGTGCAAGGATTTGATTAATTTCAGATTAAGGTAATACTAAAAAATAAATTCAAATGTATTGTTTACTTCATGTTTACTAACCCGTCGATTTTTCAGTTGCAAACTTTTTAATGAAATAGGACGTGAACGCTGGGTTTATACAATTTGTCGTTGTTAGACGTTTCGATTACTCCATTGAGACTCCCAACCTATGAAAATTACAGAAATTTTGAGTCGTTCATGAAACTTTACATAGAATGTGGAAATAATGAAGCCTTGTACAGACAGGCATGGTAATATACAATTTTTTTATATATATTTGTCTGGTTAAAGAATTTTTCCAAGGCTTAATCCATTCTAATTCATTGTTCGGTGTTAATATTTTCAGAAGAACTATTTTAGAAATAGAAATATAGTTGAAGCACTTGAAATGCTGGACAAAGCATCCAAAAGAGGCCACAGAGCTGCAAGATATTCGTTTGGATTAATCTCCATATTCTTAGGTGGTGATCCAGACGAGATGGGATACAGACGATTGGCGAGATGAAAGTAACGCAACAACAAAGAAAAATAACAAGGCAGTGTCGACAACGTCTTCGACAAATCTTGGGCACAATTTGTATCTTTAATTGGGTATTTGCTATTGAACCCCCACGTTGTTGCACTAGACTATTACGTCTACTTACTAATAACCCAACTGGATTTGATAGTGACGAATATGAGGAAGAAGACCTATGTTATGGTTGTAGTAGTGATGGAGAAGTTACAAAGTTTGCCTACTTCTACTAGGCCATTTTGTAATATTTCTAAATATTAACTATATTATGTATGTTTAGCTCTCTTATCTTATTTTATTTTATAATTAAACTTAACTTAATTAATATGAGGTTAAGAGCACAAATCTTAATTTAACTTAAAATCTAAATAAATATTAATATATGTATCTCTGTTTGATTTTAACAAATGAACATTATGAATTATCAAAACTATAAAGAAAATAAATTACTAATTTTAGGACATTACTAAAATCAAACAAGTTACAATTGGAGAAATAATGCACAAAAGAGATAATAAATTACTATTTTTAGGATATTATGATTTTTAGGAAGGTAGATTTTCGGATTCAAACAAGTTACAATTCAAAGTGAATAATTTTGTAATTTTTTGGCTCTTTGGCTTCTTAAATGACAATAATAGTGATTAGTGTAATGAAGAGTGAAGTATTTCGCATGTGTTGTAAGTAAAAAATAATGATGAAAAATAAGTGGAATTGAAAATGCATTGAAAGTTGTTCCATAGTTCATTTAATGAAGCATGTTGTTGTTCCATTGTAACACCCTGGAAATTTTTTGAGCTAAGACTCGAACCATCCTTTGTTGTGAGTAGGATTTTACCGAGGAATTTAAAATTTCTTAAGTGCTAAGGTCACTAGATGTAGCACCTTGAGTTCCAAAAAGAATTAATTGGAAATAGCAAAATATGAAATTTTGCAAGTTAAGCTAAGTATGAGTTTTGGATCGACTTCAAACGATCATAACTCATAGCTCAGGATGAGTTAGGTGTGCTAACATACACCATAGGAAATATCTTTGAATTATCTTTTCAACGCCACCAATTTTGCTCGGTTTTGAGTTCGTATGAGGGAGATATGTACATTCGAAGTTGGGTTGTCTAGATAAGGAAAGTCAAAACCGGATTTTAGAGGGCTATTTTGGTCTTTTCCTTACCCAATCAGATTTGATTCATTTTTAGTAATATTTTAGGGGTCTAATCTGATTAGGTTCAATTTTATAATCCTAGTTTACGCCTAGGGTTTTATTTGAGAGTTCAAGAAGAAAAAAGAAGAAGAGAGAAGCGGAGAAAAGAGAAAGGATCGAAGCGTTCGTTGAAATTCTTAAGAGTTGTTGTGGATTGTTGCCATGGGTTTGATCCCTAAGAGGTATGTAAGCTCCCATAGTGTTGGGTTTGTTCACCCACACTCCAAACATATTATTTTCAGCGAAGTTTCATTCTCAAAAAGTTGAAGGATTTAAGTTCTTGATAGGTGTTCTTGAAGTTCATTCTAAATCTTGTTTGCTTGGGGTTTTGATGATATCTTGAGATTAAAGTGATTGTTTTTAGTGTTGTTTTGAGTGGATTAGTATGTACTTAAGTTGGGTGATAAACTAAGGAAAACTTGAGAAAAGAAATCGATTAAAACCAATTTAGGATTAGAAAACAAGAGGCGAAATTCGTCGAAATTGGCCTGGGGAGAGGCTGGGGCGCCGCGCCCCAGATGCGCCCTAGGGGCTGGGGAAGCACCCTTGCAGTGCGCCCATATGCAGTCTCTGAATTTAAGGGTTGGCGCCCCACGCCCGGAACGCGCCAAGGACACCTGCCCCTACTTTTTTTTCGTCGGTTGTCCCGTTTGAGTCCCTTTTAAGTGTACCTTCATTCCCTTTGATTCTAATCACTTTAAAATACTTCCAAACACCTGGAAATCATTCATAAAATGATCATAACCTTGAATTCATAATTCAAATTCAAGGTAGATTTAAGAGTTAAGCCTTGAGAGTTTTTCTGAACATTTGAGATAGTCCATTTGAGCTTTCTTTGAAGAGCCTTCTATAAATTTAAATAACTTGTTTCAAGACTCGAGTAAGTGAGCATGAGAGTGAGGAGAATGTATTCATCAGTCTACTTTTTCATCATGAGATCTTTCATATCACGAACCATAACTCTTGAATTCGTAATTCACATTCAAAGGAGAGTTAAGAGTAAAGTTCAAGGAAACCTTTGAGTTCAATTGTGAATCCTTTGAGATCCATCATCAATTTGAGTTAAGTTTTGAGTAAGTAAGTATGAGAATGAGAAGAGTTGTATCATGAGTTCCATAATGTTATACAGACCTACGATTCAAGCCATTCATGCCCATAAATTACGTATGAACTCCATGAGTTGAGTATCTTTGAGAGAAGTAGTATCTTCAAGTTCTAAGTCTTGAGTATTTTGTTTAAAATCCTTTTGCTATTATAATCCTGATCATGGGACTACTACCTATTACCCATGAAGTCCATGAGTAGAGTTGTCCATGCCCATAATTCCGCATGAACATTATAAGTCGAACAATCTTGAGATGACAAGTATCTTTGAGTCCTTGAGTTGAGTAGTTCATGCTCATAATTCCGCATGAACCCTCTGAGTTGAGCATTATTGAAATTAGTAGTATCATTGAAGTTCTTGAGTTCCAAGTATTTGAGTCTATCTATGGTTATTGAAAACCTTGCATTGATTCGTCCAAGTCCATAATTCAGCGTGAACCATATCTTTAAGAAGTATTTTACTAATGTTTTAACTTTGTTTTAAGGCTTAAGTTCAAGTTAAGCAAAGAGTAAAGATTTGAAGTTTCATTTCTTCAAAGAAGTATTCCCAAGAAGTTTGAAAATGTTTTCACATTTTGAGAAAGAAAAGGGAACATTGATTCCAAGAGAGCTTTTAAGCTAAGTTTTGAGTAATTATCTCAAACCAAAGAAAGAAGTTGTTTTAAAACATATGTGCTAAGTATATTTTTGGGAGTAATATTGAGCACCGATATGGGGATGCGAGTTCATATTAACTCAAGTCTCCATAAACCATGTAGCCATCATGGGTATTAATGGGTCATACTTTTTAGATGATCACATAAGTTAAGCTAGTGGATCCACTAAGTTAAGCGTTCTATATGACGGCAAAGTAAAGGATAGTTCTGGCAGCGTGGGCAAGATGTTGTATCACCACTTAGGCTCATAGTGGTGGTTGTCGGATAGAGAAACTCCCACAGAAACTATATTACTTTATTATATAAGTAAAGTTGAGTTTGTTATTACATTTTCCTTAACGAACTAAGTTGTTTTTTATTGTTTTATAAAGCTTTCCATATATTGCATGTGTATTGTTGCTTTATATTGAGTTGAGTACCTAGAGTCGAATATCATATCTTTGAGTTGAGTATCTTATCCTTGAGTACTTCTGAGTTGAGTAAGATTGAGTAGTTTTGAGTATCCTTGAGTATTCCTTGAGTTTTGTAAGTTTGAGAAGTGGTAAGTATGTTTCATTTTTATCAAGTTTCAAGCTTATGTTTATGTTTTAGAATTCCCCTTACATGCTCGTACATTCCACGTACTGAGCCATTTGTCTTGCATCTTCTCATGATGCAGACACAGGTATTCAGGTGCATCAACAGGAGCTTCGTTGATACATCCGAGAGTTCGAGTTAGCTATGGTGAGCCTTCTTGCTTCCAGAGGATTACATTTACCTTTAAGTTATATCAGTTGTTAGGATGTCGTGGGTCTTGTCCCGACTTCCATCTTTATCAGCTAGAGGCTTCGTAGATAGTCAGTATAGTTGAGAAGTCTGTATCATTTATTTTATTAAATGTCTTAAAGACTTAAGTTGTCTATTTTATGGTGAGTTGAATAATTTATTTTATTCGGAGTTTTCTTTTGAGTTAAATCTTTCTATTTAAATTTCATGAGTTTTATTCAATTTTTAAGCTTTTGCGTGCTTGAGTTAGTCTTCCGTTTGTAGTCAGCCAGGATGAGAGTTCGCTTGGGGACCAGCAATGGTCTTCAAGTGCTTGCCACGTCCAGGGTGTAGGCTCGGGTCGTGACAAACTTGGTATCAGAGCACAGAATTTAAATGTCCTAGGGTGTCTATGAAGCCATGTCAATATAAGTTTGATTATGGTTGTGAGGGCCCCACTTCTATACGAGCACTAGACATTTAAGAAAAGTTTCCCTTATTTCATACTCTTAATCGTGCAATAGAGCAATGTTATAGAGACTTATTCTAACTCGTGTGTTCTCATATTCCTTCGACTATCCATATGCTAGAGGTGGTTGAAAAGCGCAGTCAGTTCTTTGTCGATGAGTTGTTCTTAGCAAGAGTTTTGAGGAAGTCATGAGACTCCAGAAGGGCTTGACAGAAGCCCAAGAGTAAGTTAAGTGTTCAGTTTCAAAGGAATGCACCCATATTCATATGAATCGTGTGTTTGAGCTAAAAGCGAGTTGTTCTCTTTTCCTTAAGCCTTGTTTCAGCTGAGATCCTTTTTAAGAAGTATGATTAAAGCTTGAGTAAGATTCTCACCCAAAAAGATAGTATGAGTTACAAGATCACAAGCAATAGTAGTGAAAGTGCCCAGAGTTAGGGGAAAGTATGAAGAGGTATAGATCTATGAAAGGGAGATAGTGATGGGGCAGATTATGTTACTATAGCCATGCACCTAGTAAGTTATTAATGAGGAGTTTTCCCTTATGGTTAGAGTAAGAGTTGCTAGTCAAGATGAGATAGAGTATATATTTGTTAACAAGAATAAAGTTGATGTCAATGTGCCATCATATTAGAGGAGACTAAATTCATGCGTTGAACAAGAGAGCAGAGTATTTATGAAGTGATAGATCTAAGCTAGGCTTATGATTTGTTTGAAAAGGTCACGATGTTCAGAAGATTATAGAACTAATCAAGTAATGAGATATAGCATAGTAGGAAAGCAATCATATTGATATTCGGGTTTTAGTAATTAACATTAAGTTTGAATTTGAGATGAGTGTCATGATCCAAACAATGGTAACATGAGGGTGATGATGTTAGTCTTGAGATTTAATCTAGTAGACTTGACATAAGAGTAGGTGAGAAATTGAAATGTTTGATGCAATGAATATGATTAGTACCAGTGAGAGATCCTAACGTTTAGATAAGGGCAGTGAAGTGTGGCTAAGTCACAAGAGTAACAAGATCATTTCGAGGTGTACTGAGAGGGTATGTAAACACCTTAGAAAGAAGTCTTAGTACCTGCTTATTGATAGTTCGGTAGTCATGAGATAAACTTCTCCCGAGTGTTAGAGTAAAAGAAGATGTAGACTAGTTAGAGATGATGGCATATGTCCATAGCTTTCAAGTGTCAGCTTTAGACCTAAGGGGGAGATGGCAAGATGAGAAATCAAGTCAAGTGTTTGAGAGAAGGATAGTGATGAGTTCCAAAGAGTATGGGATATAGCCTTTTGGAGGTCTTTTTAGTAATTGATTGATGTTAGAAAGAGGAGGTTGATGTTCTTATCGTGATAGTGATGGTGTGATAATTTCGTCTAAGGTTATAAATGAGGAGGAGGAAGAGGATGAGGTTTTACTATGAAAAGTAGTTAAATGAGAACCCTTAGTTGGTTCACAGGAGTCCACAGAGTTGTTAGAGTACTAAGCATGAATATGGTGCTAAAGAGTAATAGTCTTAGGATGAGATTCCCTATAGGGAGGTGTAGACCCTGAACCTAAGGATTTGGGTTAAGCTTGAATATAGTAAGAGCATACCATTAGACTCAGACCTTAGAAAGAGTAACCCCATTTCATACCTAGTCCAGTCGTCATACGAGGATGAATGATCCAAAGGGGGAGATATTATAACACTCGAGAACATTTTTGAGCTAAGACTCGAACCATCCTTTATTGTGAGTAGGATTTTACCTAGGAATTTAAAATTTCTCAAGTGTTAAGGTCACTAGATGTAGCACCTTGAGTTCCAAAAAGAATTAATTGGAAATAGCAAAATCTGAATTTTTGCAAGTTAAGCTAAGTATGAGTTTTAGGTCGACTTCAAATGATCATACCTCATAGCTCAGGATGAGTTAGGTGTGCTACCATATACCGTAGGAAATATCTTTCAATTATCTTTCCAAAGCCACCAATGTTTCTCAGTTTCGAGTTCGTATGAGGGAGATATGTCCATTCGAAGTTGGGTTGTCGAAATAAGGAAAGTCAAAACCGGATTTTACAGGGGTATTTTGATCTTTTCTTTACCCAATCAGATTTAATTTGTTTTTAGTAATATTTTAGGGGTCTAATCTGATTGGGTTCAGTTTTATAATCCTAGTTTACGTCTAGGGTTTTAGTTGAGAGTTCAAGAAGAGAAAAGAAGAAGAGAGAAGAGGAGAAAAGAGAAAGGGTGGAAGCGTTCGTCGAAATTCTTGAAAGTTGTTGCATATTGTCGCCATGGGTTTGATCCCTAAGAGGTATGTAAGCTTCCATAGTGTTGCGTTTGTTCACCCACACACCAAACATATTATTTTCAGCGAAGTTTCATTCTCAAAAAGTTAAAGGATTTAAGTTCTTAATAGGTGTTCTTGAAGTTCATTCTAAATCTTGTTTGTTTGGGGTTTTGATGATATCTTGAGATTAAATTGATTGTTTTGAGTGTTGTTTTGAGTGGATTAGTATGTACTTAAATTGGGTGATTGCATCTAAGGAAAACTTGAGAAAAGAAATCGATTAAAAGGGATTTAGGATCAGAAAAATGGGAGGCAAAATTCGTCGAACTTGGTCTAGGGAGAGGCTAGGGCGGCGCGCCCCAGATACGCCCAAGGGGCTGGGGCAACGCACTTGCAGTGCGCCCATATGCAGTGTCTGAAGTTAGGGGATGGCGCCCCACGCCTGGAACGCGCCAGGGTCACCTCCCCCCACTCTTTATCCGTCGGTTGTCCCGTTTGAGTCCCTTTTAAGTGTACCTTCACTCCCTTTGATTCTAATCACTTTAAAATACTTCCAAACACCTATAAATCATTCATAACATGATCATAACGTTGAACTCATAATTCAAATTCAAGGTAGAGTTAAGAGTTAAGCCTCGAGAGTTTTTCCGAACATTTGAGATACTCCCTTTGAGTTTTCTTTGAAGAGCCTTCTATAAATTTAAATAACGTGTTTCAAGACTCAAGTGAGCATGAGAGTGAGGATAATGTATTCATGAGTCTACTTTTTCATCATGAGATCTTGCATATCATGAACCATAACTCTTGAATTCATAATTCACATTCAAGAGAGAGTTAAGAGTAGAGTTCAAGAAAGCATTTGAGTTCAATTGTGAATCCTTTGAGTTGAGTATCTTTGAGAGAAGTAGTATCTTCAAGTTCTAAGTGTTGAGTATTGAGTTTCAAATTCCTTTGAGATTACAATCCTAATCATGGGACTACTACCTATTATCCATGAAGTACATGAGTTGAGTTGTTCATGCCCATAATTCCGCATGAACATTATAAGTCGAACAATCTTGAGATGACAAGTATCTTTGAGTCCTTGAGTTGAGTAGTTCATGTTCATAATTCTGCATTAACCCTCTGAGTTGAGCATTCTTGAAATTAGTAGTATCATTGAAGTTCTTGAGTTCCAAGTATTTGAGTCTATCTATGGTTATTGAAAACCTTGCATTGAGTCGTTCAAGTCCATAATTCGGCGTGAACCATATCTTCAAGAAGTCTTTTACAAATGTTTTAACTTTGTTTTAAGGCTTAAGTTTAAGTTAAGCAAAAAGTAAAGATTTGAAGTTTCATTTCTTCAAAGAAGTATATGGGAACTAAGTATTCCCAAGAACTTTGAAAATGTTTTCACAATTTGAGAAAGAAAAGGGAACATCGATTCAAAGAGAGCTTTTAAGCTAAGTTTTGAGTAATTATCTCAAACCAAAGAAAGAAGTTGTTTTAAAACATGAGCTAAGTATATTTTTGAGAGTAGTATTGAGCACCGATATGGGGATGTGAGTTCATAGTAACTCAAGTCTCCATAAACCATGTAGTCATCATGTGTTTTAATGGGTCATACTTTTTAGATGATCACATAAGTTAAGCTAGTTGATCCACTAAGTTAAGTGTTTTATATGACAGCAAAGTATAGGACAGTTCTGGCAGCGTGGGCAAGACGTTGTATCACCACTTAGGCTCATAGTGGTGGTTGTCGGTTAGAGAAACTCCCACATAAACTATATTACTTTATTATATAAGTAAAGTTGAGTTTGTTATTGCATTTTCCTTAACGAACTAAGTTGTTTTTACTATTTTATAAAACTTTCCATATATTGCATGTGTATTATTGCTTTATATTGAGTTGAGTACCTAGAGTCGAATATCATATCTTTGAGTTGAGTATCTAATCTCTGAGTTGAGTATCTTATCATTGAGTACTTCTGAGTTGAGTAAGTTTAAGTAGTTTTGAGTATCCTTGAGTATTTCTTGAGTTAAGTAAGTTTGAGAAGAGGTAAGTATGTTTCCTTTTTATCAAGTTTCAAGTTATGTTTATGTTTTAGAATTCCCCTTACATGCTCGTACATTCCATGTACTGAGCCATTTGGCCTTTATCTTCTCATAATGCCAAAACAGGTACTCAGGAGCATCAATAGGAGCTTCGTTGATACATCCGAGAGTTCGAGTTAGCTATGGTGAGCCTCCTTGCTTCTGGAGGATTGCATTTACCTGTAAGTTATATCAGTTGTTAATTAGGATGTCGTGGGTCTTGTCCCGGCTTTTATCTTTATAAGTTAGAGGCTTTATAGATAGTCAGTATAGTTGAGAAGTCTGTATCATTGATTTTATTAAATGTTTTAAAGACTTAAGTTGCCTATTTTATGGCGAGTTGAATAATTTATTTTATTTAGAGTTTTATTTTGAGTTAAAGCTTTCCATTTAAGTTTCATGAATTTTATTCAATTCTTAAGCTTTTGCATGCTTGAGTTAGTCTTCCGCTTGTAGTCAGCCAGGATGAGGGTTCGCTTGGGGACCAGCAATGGTCTTGAAGTGTCGGCCACGTCCAGGGTGTAGACTTGGGTCGTGACATCCATAGTTCATTTAATGAAGCATGATGACACGTGTGTATTGCGATTTGTTAGTTGTCACACACACGTTTCCTTTGAAACCCAATATTTAATATTTTTTTCCAAAAATAAAATTGTAGATAAAATATTTTTTGGGGATTTTTTCCTCATTTTAAAATACATAAAAAAAATTAAGGCTTTATATTTAATTATTTCCACAATAATGAAAATACATAAAAGTTTCAGTTGAAAAAATCATAATAACTAGAGAAGACATGGCGACCTTTGCAATTCTTCAATAATATAAATAATAATTAACAATTAATATAATAGGTTATTATAGATATAGATTATAAATAAAATATTATGAGTAAAAGAATAAATGAGTAAGGTCTAAAATATATCCGAACTTTGATCGAAATTGTTGTTACGTTACCAAACTTTAGGGAGGACCTTTTACCCCCTGCACTATTTAATAGTGTATTTTTAAAGGTATATATGTATCCACGTGGACATCATAAATATTGCATCATTATAAATGGTAAAGTGTCCACGTGGGCACATATATACCTTTAAAATACACTATTAAATAGTGCAGGAGGGTAAAAGGTCCTTCATAAAGTTTGGTATCGTAACAACAATTTTGGTCAAAGTTAAAGTATTTTTCAAACCCTTTTCCCTTCTAATTATGTATAATAAGTTTCAAAAAAACTCCTATTTATCTTCTCTACTTTAATAACATGACTCTTTAACTTATTTTTAACTATTGTATAATATAATTATGGTAATTAAATCGGGACCGAATTAATTCCTTCTTAAAAAGATCATTCACTATATAAAGAATGAAGAGTTTAACTTTTAGTGGGAAGTCTGAAATTTTGAACATTCCTATAAATACCCAATACAGTCTAACTTATACACCAATTTCTTCTCTCATTGAAAAATGGTAGACTTCACACCAGTCTCTTATCCTCCCCTACCACACTTCAAAGTGAGACTAAGTAGATCATATGTGACGTTAAATGGAATGGTAAAACATTTCATTGTATTTTCTTTATTTGTTTGTTTTATTAAAAACATATTGAACTAATGTCTTGTTATTTTTCTTTTATGTAGTGGCTTCCGCAATCGGTAAGTCAATACTTTCCCAAGAATCCAACATATACACATTAACTTTTTAAATATGAATTAATGTTGCCTAGGTATTAATGTTCTATTAGTATGCATTGTACCTCTTTATTAATAGGTATTTAATTTGTTGATTTAATTTTCTTTTTTGTTCATTATTTTATGTAAGTTGATATATCACATACATGAATAAATATCCCCTTTTTCATTCATAAATGTGAACTCCCTATAGTGAAGGGATTGAAGAAGGCCATTTTTGTAAAAATTGAAGGTAGATTGCATTTGGATTGTGTAATTGTAATGATGGCAAATGAGTGGTCTTCCAATTGCCTAGGTATTCGTTCCAAACAGCTAGTAATACTCATTTATCTTCTAATTATGTGTCATTACTTGATTTTTTAAATAATTATTAATAAAACGCAATTCGGTATTTTTCTCTCAATAATAAGATTTGAAAGTTTAGTGAAACATCATTTTTTTTTAAAAAAGACGATATGATTTATGACGACTTATTATAGTAAATTAATTTTATTAAACTCATTTAATGACAAATAATAAGAATAATATATAATGACAGATAAATAATAAGAATAATATTTTTTGTTTCCATTTTTTCATTCTTAACTAATCTTATGTTTTTTTTGTTTTTATGTAGTGAAGTTTGATTTAATTTTTTATGATCACTGTATGAGGTTTTAGTTTCTTATATTAGTATTTTTTATTATTATTTATGTTATTTATTTATATATATTATAATAAATAGTTGTTTGTAAGTAATTTTCAAATTATAAAATCAACATATAAGTAACTTTTTAACAATTATTTTTTAGGATGTCATCATTACAATTCAACAATTCACATGCGAACATCCATTTTTCAATCCAATGATCTTCCCTACATCCATTTAGAATGAATAAAAGAAGGGAATGGGTTTTGGATCACATCATTAAATGCATAATAAATAGCATACATTTTGCCACAATTAATGAACATCTTTGAGTTCAATGGAATATTTCGGATTGATAATTTATTAATGTAATAAAATTTCTACATTTATTAATACATATAATCATGAATATTTTTTATATTTTTACTTTTCTTAAAATAATAAAAAAATGAAGTAACGGGTGCCTTCTTTATTCTTTGAATCTAATAACTTCATCTTTAAATTTAAAAAAAAAAAAAAAAAAGGGTTTCACAAGTTGTGTGACACAACTCACCCACCACGTGTCACAAAATCTTGAATCTTCCATGAATAACCTTTTACAACACTAAAAATTACAACTCAGACCCATTCTATTCAAAAACACTCCACGAAACCCTTCCCTTACACAACCTCAAAAATTTCCTAATACAAAAATTATGAAGAAGATTTGTGCTTCAATCGAATCGGTTGAAAAAGGTATATTGTTAGATATTGTTGAAAGAGCGGCTTCTAGGTCATTCAAAGACTTCATAAGTCTACGATTGAGGTATATAGAAATAAATATATATAGGGATTTCTTAACTCTTGCTTTCATCAATATTTTCCTAATTTATTATTTTTTACAGTTCAACATTATTCAACAAAACTGAAGAAAGCGTTTACCAAAAGGTATCATTTGAAGACTTCCCAATATTCTCTTGGTATGTGAGGACAAGAGAACAAATAAATGAAAGGGCTTCTTTTATGAGTCGGCGCATGAATGTTGGCAATAAAGAAGCATTGTACAAAGTTGGGACGATAAATTTTTTTTCTTTTTCAGCTTGCTATTTTCAGTGAGTTTTTCAGTTTGATTTTGGAGAAAATGATCAAATGAGCCCCCAACCTATTACCGAATTTTCAACCACATACTTATACTTCATGGGGGTCCTATTACCCGCTAAACTAATTAAAAATGAAACTATTACCTCCTTAAAAAGTCACAACCACATTTAAGTTGATCAGTGAAACCCACGCGTTTGACACCTATAACTTTTTATTTTTTTTATTTTGTTACCTTTTTTATTGACATTTCTTTCCTTTTTTCTTTCCTTTCTCTTTAAATCCCTGAACACATCAGTGCCATTTTTTCTTTTTTTCTTCCCTTTTTTAAATTCTTTTTTTTATTAAATCTAAATTATTATTAAATTTATGGTCATGGAATAGGTGCATAAATTATAAGATTTAATGTCAATTTAATTTACCTAAAAAATAAATTGTCCGTCAGAATCTTTTCCGATGAGGAATTTTTGAGAACTTTTTTTTTTTAGAGATTTCCATCATTATTAAGTTGTTTGAATGGATTTTGGTAACTGCAAAACTTTGTTACAATAGCTTCAAAATGATATTTCAATGGAGTTTTAATGACTATTAGTTGATTTTGAAAATGGGTGTAAAGTAATTTACTTAATAGTTTTTGACTATGGAGAGTGGGAAGGAGATTTCTATCTATGATTTGTGGTGGTGATTTTCAGATCGTGATGGTGAAATTTGATGGCTGACATGGATGCTCTACTAAGTTGCTAAGAAGAAGAAAAGAAATTAGAGATGAGATAGTTGTCTTGGATGAAATTTATCCAAGCTTTTTGTGTTATTTCCATGGCAGATCTATGATGATGGGAGTTATATAGCCGACAATTTCATAGGAGTTTCAAGTTTGGTGTGATTGAGGTTGGCTTCAACTATATACCTCAATTTTCCGGCATCATTGCGGTGGCGTTGGACCGTCGCTTGGAGCTCCGAGGAAGAAAGGAGCTTAGTTTACAAATTGTTCTGTAGCTTTTTTTTGTTTTGATTTTGTTTGTTTTGATTTTTCAATTACTTTGGGTGTTTTAATTCGACTTCCTTTTTAAAATTAAAAAAAAAAAACAAATTAAGGGGAAAAAAATGAAAAGAATTTTAAAAATAAAGTTTTAATATTTATTTTTGATCTTCACTCTCTCAAAAGAGAGTGAAATACACAATAATTTAAATTTTAAATAGTTCAGAGGGGTAATAGGACCCCCGTAAAGTATAAGTGTGTAGTTGGAAATCCGGTAATAGGTTGGGGGCTCATTTAGCCATTTTCTCTTTGATTTTGTACTCACAAACTTAAAGATGGTTTCAATAATGTTTCTGTGCTTCTTTTGTCAGATGGATTTTTTAAAAAATAATTGCTCGGAGCTTGCATTGCAAAGGCTTTGGGAAGCTAAAAAAGGAGGACACAATGACGCAGCATATGTGCTTGCCATTATTTTCATTTTCGCTAGAGTCAGCGACAGTAGTGACGCGGTCAAGTTCATTGGCCAAATGAAGGAAAATCTCCCTCAAAGAAGAGAACTAAAGGAATGGAGGGAGAGTCTAATCAATATTATATGTAATGTTTGGGTTAGTAATCCAATTTTTTTTACTCAATGACCAGACCGTTGTTACACTGGTGAACACGAGAATCATGTTCAGGTGAATGGATGGCCTGTTGATAGTGACAAAGAACTGGATGATCAACCTTGTTATGGATGTGCTTGTGATATTGAGGTTGATCATTTATTTGATATTTTGCCAAAGTTTGGATTGTAATTTAAAGTATTTTTAAGACCAATTTATGTGCTTGTAATTTGGTTTTGTAATTATGTGCATAGTTTTTTGCTTCTGTTTATCAACTAATTTTATTCGACTTTTACTTTCTTTATGATTACTTATTCAACTATTCTGTGTTGTACTGGATTGTTTGTTAAAATGAACTATGAAGACCAGACGTTTAAAAAATAATAATTGTGTGATCACAAATTTTTTGATGTTCAGCAAAATAAGACGTCTGAAATCCCCAGGCCTACAAAGAGTCTAATTTTTTTAAAAAAAGATGTTTAAAAAATAATAATTGTGTGATCATAAATTTTTTGATGTTCAGCAAAATAAGACGTTTGAAATCCCCAGAACTACAAAGAATCTATTTTTTTTAAAAAATAACTAAAATGGGGGGACCTAACCTAGACTCGAACTCATGACCTTTGGACTAATCATTTAAGCTTAAACCATCCGCGCTGCAATAGCATTTGTTCATAATAACGAAAGGAAATTAGTGTATTCTCGTTCATATCAGTTATTTAATGAATATAAACTAGGCAATTTAAAATTATTTAAATCCTCAAACCTACAAAGAGACTAATTTAAAATTGGTCATGATTTTATTCATCACATTCAATTGAATTGTATTTGTGAAGGAGCGCTACTCTTAGAATAATATATCCTTTAAATTTATTTTCATCATAGTGATTCGACTTATAGTAATGAAAAATCATCATTGGTTATAAAAAGGATCCAATATAAACTTTTACGCTCTTATTAACCAAAAAAATAAGAAATTTATAATTATTTGAAGAGGGTTGTTTTTAAAAAAATAACTAAAATGGGGAACCTATCCTAGACTCGAACGATCTTGACCTATAGACCCATTCGTGTTGCAATAGCATTCGATCATTATCACGAAACGAGATTTATTTATTCATTTCTTATATCAGCTATTTAATGAATATAACTAGGCAATCTATATATAAGATATTACCAATAAATATAGTCTAATGACCCCTAAAATGTGAAAATAAATTGATCAAAGGTGGACATATAGCATAACTCATTGTATTAAGATATATAACCAATTATATCTTGGTCACAATTTTATTCATCACATTCAATTGAATTGTATTTGTGAAGGAGCATCACTCATATAATAATATATCCTTTACGTTTATTTTCATCATACAGATTTGACTTATATTAATGAAAAATCATCATTGGTTATAAAAAGGATCCAAATATAAACTTTTACACTCTTATTCACCAAAAAAATAAGAAATTAAAAATTATTTGAAGAGAGTTGTTTTTTTAAAAAATAACTAAAATGGGGGACCTATCCTAGACTCGAACTCGTGACCTATTGACTAATCGTTTAAGCTTTAATCATTTGCGTTGCAATAGCATTCGTTCATAATCACGAAA
The DNA here is from genome assembly GCF_019186545.1 of Solanum stenotomum. Taxonomy (NCBI): domain Eukaryota; kingdom Viridiplantae; phylum Streptophyta; class Magnoliopsida; order Solanales; family Solanaceae; genus Solanum; species Solanum stenotomum. The sequence continues at coordinate 54,072,453 of NC_064283.1, forward strand.
CGAAACTCATATATTCTTCTTAATATGAGTTATTTAATGAATATAACTAGACAATTTATAAATAAGATATTATCAATAAATATAGTCTAATCACCCCTAAAATATGGAAATAAATTGATTAAAGCTTGACATATACCACAACTAATTGTATTAAGATATAACCAATTATATCTTGATCATGATTATATTCATCACATTCAATTGACTTGTATTTGTGAAGGAGCATCACTCATATAATAATATATCCTTTATGTTTATTTTCATCATAGTGATTTGACTTATACTAATGAAAAATCATTATTGGTTGTAAAAAGGATCCAAATATAAACTTTTAGACACTTATTCACCAAAACACTAAGAAATTTAAAATTATTTGAAGAGAGTTGTTTTTTAAAAAATAACTAAAATGGGGACCTAACCTAGACTCGTACTCGTGACCTATAGACTAATTGTTTAAGCTTTAACCATTCGCGTTGCAATAGCATTCGTTCATAATCACGAAATGAAATTCATTTATTCTTCTTAATATCAGTTATTTAATGAATATCACTAGGCAATTTATAAACAAGACATTATCAATAAATATAGTCTAATCACCCCTAAAATGGGAAAATAAATTAATCTAAGATGACATATAGCATAACTAGTTGTATTAAGATATAACCAATTATATCTTGATCATGATTATATTCATCACATTCAATTGACTTTTATCTGTGAAGGAGAATCACTCATATAATAATATATCTTTTACGCTTATTTTCATCATAATGATTTGACTTATACTGACGAACAATCATCATTGATTGTAAAAAGGATCCAAATATAAACATTTAGACACTTATTCACCAAAAAAATAAGAAAATTAAAATTATTTGAAGAGAGTTGTTTATAAAAAAAATAACTAAAATGGGGGACCTAACCTAGACTCGAACTCGTGACTTATAGACTAATCGTTTAAGCTTTAACCATTCGCGTTGCAATAACATTCGTTCGTAATCACGAAACGAAATTCATTTATTCTTCTTAATATCAACTATTTAATGAATATCACTAGGCAATTTATAAATAAGATATTATCAATAAATGGAGTCTAATCACCCCTAAAATTTGAAAATAAATTGATCAAAGGTTGACATATATCATAACTAATTGTATTAAGATATAACCAATTATATCTTGATCATGACTATATTCATCACATTCAATTGACTTGTATCTGTGAAGGAGTATCATTCATATAATAATAAATCCTTTACGTTTATTTTCATCATAGTGATTTGATATACTAATGAAAAATCAACATTTGTTGTAAAAATGATCCAAATATAAATTTTTACACACTTATTCACCAAAAGAATAAGAAATTTAAAATTATTTGAAGAGAGTTGTTTTTTTTAACCTAGACTCGTACTCGTGACCTATAGACTAATCGTTTATGCTTTAGCCATTCGCGCTGCAATAGCATTCGTTTATAATCACTAAACATATATTATTTATTCTTTTTAAATTATTATAAATTAGTAAATAAAAGTACTTATGTTGACAAGCTCAATCCACAATATAAGGACAAATCCAAAAAAAAGAGGCCCAATCCAAAATATAAGGACAAATACAAAAAAAAAAAACCCCAATCCCAATACACATACAATCCTAAATGAAAATAACATCACAAAATCATCTTAACAAATAAATCTTTCATTGATTTTCCAACAACAAAACCCACAAAAAACATTGCTAACATAAGTATATATTGTTCATTAGATAACAATTTCTTTTCATCCCCATGCACAAAATTAGAACATGATTCCCTAGTAGTTTCGTAGCTTAATTTCACTCCATCAGTTCAAAAATTCCAATCTTCTAAAGGCACAGCATCATCATAATTCTTGTATTTTCGGTATAAACTATCGCTAACTCCCATGGTCAAATTTGCACATTCTTGCCAACTTGAATATATACCTTGTTTTTTACCCTTGAAAACAACATACACGTACATGCCCATGAAATGACAATTATGAAAGAAATAAAGGGTTGTAGCAAATGAAGAAAAAATTGTTAAAGAACAAAAGTTTGGAACAAATATAGTTTACTCAATATGGTATTGCTGTTGATTTATTTTTTCAAATGAAAATTATGAACGAAAATAAAACGCTTTTAAACATGAAGAACAATAAAGAAAGACCAAGAAATTGGTAGAAATAGAAATACGGAACCCATAGAAATATAATGCTCTAAATCTCAATAGAGTATAGGAGTTGATATAAATTTCTTGGACAGTGTAAATTGAAAAGAAAAGAGTAGAGGCTAGACTTTTTAGGAGTGGTTTCAATTTGAAAGGTAGTGGTTTAATAGTTTTCAAAGTGGTTTTACTTTGGAGGGTACTTTGTGTACAACAAATAAATGAATGTACCCAATCACCCTTCCCATTTCTACGAAATTACGACCTTAACCTTCCATAGTTACAATAACAGGTAATTAAATATGAAAATTGTTAATCTTATCACACACGTCGATACATACTAACTTTAGAAACATCCAAGTGATGAACATGTTTACCATTAATCTTATCACACACATTTTACTAAATTGGCCAATTCAATGCCTTGTTTAACAAAACTCGTTGAAAATAGGGGAATCAGTATGCGTTCGTAACCTCAAATGGAAAATAGAACAGTTCTGCCCATGTGAAAGCTCTTGGGAAGCGCATCAATTTTATGGTGATATTCTTTTCTTCCTTGGAATCAATGGCTATCCCTTGCTCAATGCACATCCTTACAAGAGACGGAGTGCGAGCACATAATAGCTTTACAAAAAATACTTCAGTTTTTGAACACCGAAAAGAATTGATGGTCACATACTCGAGCTTGTTAAGTGGTCTATTCAAGCAGGTTGGTATCTCCAGATATTTCATAACTGTTTCAACATTGTCATCACTATCATGGACCTAATGTATAAAGAAATACCAAGACATTTTAGCTTCTCAAGTTCAAATATAAGAAGATCAAAGATGAATCAAGTCATATATAAAAATATATAGTGCACGAAAACATATATGTACCAATTCTTACCATAATCTTAAGTTTACTCAAACTAGGAAAACTCTTGAACAACTGTAGAGCACAAGAAGTCTGATCCGCTTTGTTGAAATCAACACCAAAGTATAGACACCACAAGCCGTTGAGCTTGGAAGAAAGTTCACCCAGAACTATATTTGCGTTCAAAAGCTGTCAGACAAATACAATAATTAGAATCTGATGAATACAATCAATCACTTTTTCCAAGTGAAGTGAAACAACACGTAGATTTCTTACCTCAAGGACCAAGGAACCCAAATAAAGTTGCTCAAGTGAAGTAAAGCTAAATAAAAACCTTTGTAAAGTTGATATTTCATCATGTTTCGGATTATCAACTACTTTTTCCAATTCAATCCTTAACATGCTCATTTTTTCACAATTCATAAAGCAAGTTAGCATGAGATAGTGACCTTCAAGAACAAACAAGGACTTCAATTGTGGTAAAACCATCTTCAAGTATTGAGTGCCACAATAGAATATCAAGGCTAAATCCACAACAAGGGGAACTTTGATAACACAAAAATGGTTGGTTGGCACAAATGTTATTCTTTCTAGATGAATATTTGTAAGATTCCGAAAGCCAAGAAAAGAAGTTGATGGTTTGAAGATACAGTTGAAGAGTTCCAAATGTGTCAAGATCGAACAATTAAATACACAAGAAGGCAGTATATAAGTTTTCTTATCTGACATATTAATACTTAGCTCCTTGACACCATTTTTGGTGACATAACACATCCATCTATCAATTCTAGGATTAGTAAAAATAATCTCTTAAAGTTTATAATCCAAAAAAAATACTAGAAAGAGGAAAAGAGAGAATTTTATACCTTGTTGATTCATGTTGACTGATTCAAAAATAGTACCAAAATGAACAGAGGTGGCAACGCCGTATTAAGAAAAAAGTGAAATGCCCGGCAAAGAAGACGTTACTGCAGTGACAAAGCGCACGTTGCCAAGCAATTGAGAGCGAAGGTGAAACCCTAGATTTTGGGGATTTTTTGGTTTGAGTTGCATATGCTCATTTGTTTTCATTTGCATTTAAACGTTTGAATATTAAATAATTACTATAGCTTGTTTTTCTATAAAATTTTGTCTTTATTGAGAAAACAATAAATATAAAATTAAATTAAAATACTAAATTAAATTAATGTTAAATTAATAAAATATTTTAAAATTTTAATATGGATTGATGGTAGGGGTGTTCAAAATCGATATGTAACCAATAAGTCAATCGTAAAATTGGCTTATTTATCGAATAAGCAGTTGGTGGACGGATTAGAATTTTATGATTAACGACTTATTAGTGTGGGGGGTAATTATTCAATTTCCTTATAAGATAAACCGTTAACCCGTTAAGATTACCATACTTACACTTTTATCTTAGATATATTAGTCTCATTTAATATTTTGTCATATATTGTTAGTCCTAAAGCCGTAAAGACAAAAATTGAAAAAATCATTTACTTTTCTATTGTATTAACTATTGTATTACTATTAAAAATAAATAAATAAATATATATATATATATATTATTTTATTTTTTTGCAATATAGAAGAATTTAATAATTTAACTGCACTTAAAATAGTGAAAATTTTTTTCCTATTTTTAAGGTGCTTTCATGAACAAAAATGTAGAGGTTAGCCGATATACCGCCCGATAATTGTTAATCTGTTGTTGATATCTTATTTTTGGCTAACGGATTAGTAAATTTAAAAACTTATCCAATAGGCCAAATCGTTAAGCGAAATTATCCGCCTGATCCATCCAATAAGCAACCATAATTTAATTGATTGTGGTGATGAATAACGATGGTGATTGTTTGTCAATTTGGAATGATATTGACTAATCATGTTGATTGTGCATAGTATCTTATGTTATAGTAATTAGGGGAATTCACAATTTAGATAAAAATCGATGAGCAAAAGTGATTAGAGCAAAATAGAATTGTATACCTTCTTGAGTCATACTATGTGATTCAAAAATGGTGAAACTAGAACAGTATCGAAATACACAGAGGTGGAAATGTCATATTAAGAGAAGAGTTAGAAATTCCCGGCAAAGAAGAGAGAAACCGCAAGTTGCCAGCAATTGAGAGGGAGGAAAAGTAGGTTTGACATGTGATTTGAATCTGTCAAACCTTAAGAGCGATTTGGATCATTGGATGGATTCAAACATTTTGGAAAAGTAGCTTAACATTTGACCTGTCAATACGATCTCAAATCGGTGTTTTGATGATTTCAATAGGCTCAAAACATGTTTTTCCGTCGATTTGTATATTTGGTTTGCATCTGGAAGGTTCTCAAGTAATTCCAAGGAGTGGATTGAAGTTTGATTTTTCTAGTTTTGTTGTCTTCTAGTACCAGTAACTCCTCCTTTGCGCGGAAGGGCTGCGTTCACATAACACGGAAGGGCCACATTCACGTAAAAGGAGAGGGTCATTGGCATTGTACATGGTCGGGTTGGTTCAAGTTTTTTTCAAATATCAAACCAAATCATTTGTGTCAATTTTTAAAATATATAAACCAAACCAAACCAATAAAACTCGGGTTTTTAACCTCGGGGTTTTTCGGATTTTTTTGGATGTTTTGGACTTTCGTGTTTTTTCAGATTTTTTAGGTAAAGTATTCATACAAACATATAATTTACTTGTACTTCAAATATTTCTTTAGTCCTACAAAAATACAACTATCTAAGGTGTTTCTTAAGAAAATAACACAAAATATGATATGATTAATGACACTAAAATATCCAACAAAAATAATAATAATGAAATCGCATAAAACAAATATTGCAAACTAATAGGTCATAATGAAAATGATCATAATTTAAAAGTACTAAATTATGCTACAATATGTTTAATAAGTATTAGTTACATGACTAAATATTACAGGAAATTAAAATTAGATTATGTATTTTAATTATCTTAACCAATGTAAAATTAAAGAACAAATATTCAATATTATTGTCATTCTTAGTGTTGAATTGATTTTCCTTTGCATTAGTATTAATTTGATTTTGATTTAAACTTTATTATAATTACCTACATTTATGTATGATAATTTTTATTGGACCATTCAGAATTCTAAGTTTCAAACTTTGAAATAATATATTCAAAGATAAAAACTATGAAAAAGTATAAGAAATATTTAAAAATTATATCAAAGTAAATATCATATATATATATAGAGAGAGAACCGTAGGCCCGCCTACCAGGGTTCAGTATTGGTTTTTACGTCGTGGGTTCGAATCCCATACGCAACAATTCCTCTTATCTTTTTTTTTTTACCCTTTTCAATGCATGGAATTGGACTCAACTTTTGGGCTTGGATCATCTTCTCTTTTTCATTAAAGCAACTTTCACATATAGCAAACACAAAATTCATATTTGTATGTTATAGCAAAGTTTGAATAATTGCGCTCCATAGCAAACATACATATGCATATTTCGCTATACATATACAAAAGAAAACAGTTGTATAATCTGTTTTGGTCTACATACACAAAAAGATCAATTGTATAAAGTGAGAGAGGCGAGTGAGTGAGTGAGATCTAGGAGAGTGGCGAGCGAGATCTGGGAGAGGGGAGAGAGGGGAACGGAAATATACGTATATATACAATTTCACACATTTTATACATTTCCGTTTTTGTATAAAGTGAGAGAGGTGAGTGAGAGAGCGAGATATAGGAGAGTGGCGAGCGAGATCTGGGAGAGGGGAACGAAAATATATGTATATATACAATTTTCTCTCGCTTTATACAAACAGAAACGCATTTTATACAATTTGCGTTTTTTGTATAAAGTGAGAGAGGCGAGTGAGAGAGTGAGATCTGGGAGAGGGGAGAGAGGGGAGAGAGGGGAACAAAAATATATGTATATATACAATTTTCTCTCGCTTTATACAAACACAAACGCACTTTATACACTTGCATTTGTATAAAAAATGAGAGAGGCGAGGGACAGAACGAGAGTGGCGAGCGAGATTCACCGGAGAGAGTTGAAATAGCAACAGTTTGCTATGAGGTACAATTAAATCAAACTATATTTATAGCATTTAATGTGAATTAATAGTTTGCTATTATATACAATTATCCCTTTTCATTATTTTTTCTCTTTTATGTCATTTTTTTTTCTAATTTGTTTTTGTTTAAATTTATTAGACACATTTTTTTTATTCCTCTTCTATCTATTTGTCATTTTATTTCAACATAATTTTATGTACAACTCTTTAAAAATGATGAATTATATATATGAAGATACATTAGATGTAGTTGAATGAAGAAACTAAAATTGTTAATATCCTTTTAATAATATATATTTAATAGAATTCATGAAATTTCTTTTCTATTTTTTCAATTCTATTTTAGAGAGATGAAAACAAAACTTATTTGATTTATTCATCATTTTTTTTTCAACAAATGATGACTAACCTAGTAAATTAAACTACATGAACTAAAAAATTGACGATGTCATTTATTTATCTTCTGAATATGCATTATAATATAAGTAAATCTATACTTACGTACACACTTTTAGAGAATCTTGATAATTTTCCTAGTAATATGTGTTTGAATGGATACTAATTTAAAAAAATTTAAAATGCAAAATAAAGTAAAACATTACAAAATAAAAGTATAAAAAGTACAAGAAATTTTAAGAATGTTCAATGGAGCAGGGTAAAAGTAGGAAGAAATATTTAATGCGGTACAATAAGGTAATATAAATTTAATGGGTTAAGGTAAATATTTTTCTTCTCCGTCTCACTTCCTTTTTCATCCTTTAATTTTCACGTGTTTTAGGAATTAACTTATGTAATACAACTGATCCACTAATTTTTTTTTTATCAATGTAGGTTTGTTCTCAATATCTTTGATTAGTTTGGTGTTAACTTTTATCAACCAATGAGATACCTTGTACAAAAAACATGTCGGGGTTACTACGCTCACCGTGTACTTACACTACCACATGAGCTTCTTCTTTAAATTTCGAACCCCCTGAGCTTAATTCCTGGATTCGCCAATGCCGCCTACGTGGCGCCATCATAAACCAAGATTCCCTTTTAATTTATTAATTTCCAAAACTAGCCTTCCCCTTTCATGAAAAGTTGTGACTTTTATGAAACGTTGTGACTTTTATGTAGAGTTGCGACTTTTATGAAAGGTTGTGACGTTTATGAAAGGTTGTGACTTTTCGAAGGTTGTGACTTTTCCAAAGAGTTGTGACATTTTCGATAAGGTACAATAAGCATTTGTTCACACTACCCTTTGTTGTCTATAAATAGAGGAATTTTCTCTCATTTTAAAACAACGAAAGTTCTGAACTTCTTCTTCTTCTGCACAATTAAATATTTGTGTACTTTGCTCCTGTTGAGTGGTTTACTGACGCCATTTCTTTTGTATCAATATGTTGGTGAATAAAATCGTTCCATCCTGAGAAGATCTAATTTTTTAAACCTCGGGTATTAATTTTCTTAAGGGGACATTGTGCATTCAGTGGACTCGATTTTTTCCTTTCTATTTTATTCTATGTTTACATATTCTAGTATTTTTTTACAGTCATTAATTTATGCTTATGATATTAATTGTTGTTTTTGAGTACATGTTTTAAACTCTGTTGTTTATGTTTTGCAAAGTTATATTGTCTCCAGTTATATTGAACATATACACATATAGTAGGTATATTCATTGTGTAGAAAATAATTATTGTACTCATTTCTAAGAATTAGTGTTTTGATATTCTATATAAAATTTTATAACTTAAAAGTACTATATATAAGCTTACATATTATCTATTTTTACATAGATATGAAGTTCCTCACTTATCAATTGAAGAAATTCATTATGCAAGTTCAAAAGTTATAATTGCTTTCATGTTCAAGCGTAATTTCTTTTTTTTTTTAAATCTGTTAACAAATTTTTAAATTTTTTCCTGAGGCATATATCATAATTGTATAATCTATGCAACTTAAATGTGTTATTTTTCTTATGAAATGCCTATATGTATATTCTTATTTTCTTCTTTATTTTCCTTTTAATGTTGATTATAGAACCAATGATTTATTATTTCCTGAATAATTCATTCATTAGAGGTTCTTGAGTTATGTGATAATGACAAATAATCAAATTCATGTTGGAATATTGCTAATATTTTTTTAAGAACCTATTTTTTCTATTATTTTTAATGTATGGATATTAGTAAAGAATTATTTGTAAGTTCAATGTAATTATTATTTATGACCGTGAGAAGTGCAGGAAAATTATCTAGTTTTTATGTATAAAATAAAATTTTAAAATTTTGTATACAATATCGGGTTGGTTTAGTCTCGGGTTAAATTTTTTTTTAGTTAAAACCAACCTAACCCAAATATAATCGAAATTTTTTTCAATACCAAACCAAGTCAAACCAAATCACTAATCGGGCTTTTTGTTCGATTTGACTCGATTCGTGATTTGGTTCAATTTTCAATTCAATTTTTCACATCCCTAGTATTCACATTAAAAAAATGATTATATATTGGGATTTTTAATACCTATAGTTGAATATTGATGTTTCTTCAATTTGGGGATCAAGTAGTGCTCAGATTTCAATAATTTTTTGGCGCATAAGCTCCTGACCTTATTGGTAAATTAATTAGTTTTGGTATCAAATTTACGATTTTGTTCTTGGGGTTTACTTTTGGGTCGGGGATAAAAGTACAACAATATGTGTCTACGGACTCGTACACTCATGTAGATTATGTATTTGACTAGGTTGAGATCACTCAGAAACATTGAATTACATAACATGGATTTTACAAAAAAAAAAAAAAAAGGAAGCAGCATTTGAATCTGCATGTGCTTTGCAAAATAACCCCAAATCAAGAATCTATGCCTACAATTTTGAAATTGCTAACTCACAGTACCAAAAATCACCGGTATTTTCATTGCATCTTCCTGTCAAATTTCTTCCTTAGTTACCAAACAGGTAGTTAAATATGCATACGAAAACTGTTAATCTCATCACACACGTCGACACAGACTAACTTTAAAAACATAAGTGATGAACATATTTATCATTAAGTAAACCACAAGTTTTATGAAATTGGCCAATTCAGTGCCCTGTTTAACAAAACTCAGTGAAAACAGAGGCATCAGTCTGCGTTCGTAACCTCAAATGGAAAATAGAACAGTTCTGTCCTTGTGGAAGCTCTGGGGAAACGCATCAATTTTATGGTGATATTCCTTTCTTCCTTGGAAGCAATGGCTATCCTTTGCTCAATGCACATCCTTACAAGAGACGGAGTGCGAGCACATAAATGAACTGATGGTCACATACTCGAGCTTGTTAAGTGCTCTATTCAAGCAGGTTGAATGTTTCATAATTGTTTCAGCATTTTCATTGCTACCCTCGACCTAATGTATAGAGAAATACCAGGAAATTTTAGATTATCAAGTTCAAATATATGAAGAGCAAACATGAAACCAAATAATAATTATATCCATTGCACGACAACATATATGTACTATTTCTTACCGTAATCAGAAGTTTACTCAAATTAGGAAACCTCTTGATTAACTGTAGAGCATAAGAAATCTGATCCACTTTGTTGAAATCAACACCCAAGTGTAGACACCACAAGCAGTTGAGCTTGGGAGGAAGCTCATCCAGAACTATATTTGCATTCAAAAGCTTTACGACAAGTACAATAATTAGAATCCAATGAATACAATCACTATACATTAAATATTCAAGTGAAACAACACTTCGATTTTCTTACCTCAAGGACCAAGGGACCCAAATAAAGTTGTTCAAGTGAAGGAAAGCTAAATAGAAACTTTTCCAAGGTTGATATTTCATCATGTTTTGGATTATCCTCCACTTTTTCCAATTCAATCACCAACAGTCTCAGTTTATTGCAATTCATAAAGCAATTTAGCATGAGATGGTGACCCACAAGAAAAACCAAGGACCCCAAGTGTGGTGAAACCATCTTCAAGTATTGAGTGCCACAACAGAACATCAAGACTAAATCCACAAGAAGGGGAACATCGATAACACAAAATTGGTTGGTTGGCACAAGTGTTATTCTTTCTAGATGAAGATACGTAAGATTCCGAATGCCAAGAAACGAATTTGGTAGTTTGAAGACACAGTTGAAGAGTTCCAAATGTGTCAAGGTCGAACAATTATATACATAAGAAGGCAGCATATAAGTTTTATTATCCGACATATTAATAGGTAGCTCCTTGACACCATTTCTGGTGACATAACACATCCATCTATTAATACTAGCATATGAAGACAAATTCAAATTTATTCCCAAGAACAAACTTCACAATGTCTCCAACATGCTGTAAGAGAATCTCATCAATTGTTATTTTAAAAACAGTTGTAGATTTTGCTGTCAACTTTTTGCAAATATAGTTATTTAGCACTAGATATGGAAGTGAGACCCAAATATCTCTCCATTTACTAGACAAAATACTAGTTCTTGCTGCATCGTGAACCGGCAAGAGCTCAAGGATACGATCAACAACGTTTCTTGGTAGAGCAATGATTATATCTTCTTTTTCCCCTTCAACAACAACTCTTTTACTAGGTGCTAAAATTAGTAAAAATAATCTCTTAAAATTTATAATCCAAAAATATACTAGAAAGAGGAAAAGAGAGAATTTTATACCTTGATTAGTCATACTAGCTGGTTCAAAAATGGCAAAACTAGAACAGTACCAAAATACACAGAGGTGGCAATGCCAAAGAGTTGGAAATACCCCGATAAGAAGTAAGAAGGTGTAGGTTGCCTGGAATTGAGAGGAACAGTGAAACCCTAGATATAAGGGTTTTTGGTATTAAAGAAAAATATTTCATAAAAGGGTCATATTTGCCCTTTATATATTTACCCTCGTCATACTTTATTGATATACTAGTAATCTTAGCCGCTCAATGTGTAGAGTGAAAATATTATTAAATTTATGAAAAAATATTTAAAATGTTTTAAAGATTCTTTTGGAGTTTCAAATCCAAATAAATAAGACTACAAATTGTTACACTTGAAGTTGTAATTTTGACTTATTCTTGAAATATTGATTTTATCCAAAAGAAAATTTAAATTAGCACCATCTAATACCTATCTTTTATGGTAGAGGGTTATAATAATTGAAAAATTATGACATTATTATCCATTTGAATGCATTCATTTATAGAGTTATGACGTGGTAAATGAATTATGACGTGGTAAATGAAGGAAAATATACACTTTACAATAGATAAATAAAATAAAAATTTGTAAGAATTAACTTAAAGTTTGCTTCCATTAAAAGCATGTATTTTTTCTAATATAAATACATAAAATGTAGAACTAAATGCAAATAGAAATAAAAATAATAGATCTATATAGAAAAAAAAGAGATAATTAGAATTTTCATTGTAGCTTCCTACATATTTTGCTTTATAATATTCACCTCTTAAAATTTATAATATTTGATTTATCTTTCTTATTTTAATTTTTTTAACACTTCTTTTGATCTAGTTAATATAATATAATATAATATAATATAATATAATATAATATAATATAAATATAAATGTAAATTATTATCCCATTTATATGTTTGAATAAATCTAACTCAAAATCTCGATTAAAGAATCTTCTAAGTGGTATCACACATAAACAGAATTTCATTCTAGCCTCCTAGATATTTTAATGAAATATTTGATAAATTGAATAAATGAACCATCTTTAATCTCCATATGAAAAGTATTGTTACAACTCTTTTTTAGGAATTGTCCTAATTTCAACCTATTCCATTAGGTTCTTTCATTGTGGGAAGAAAATAAAGTTTTCAATTGTTCATCACTTTTTTTTCTTTTTCTAATAGTCAAAGACAAAATTGTTAGACTACTTACCATAATAATGCATTTATAATTTTTGAAAGGCCTCAATAAATTATACTCACCGAATTTTGAGGAAAATGTGAGTAATCATGGAGATAATTTTTTAAAATAATATAATTACAAAAACAGTCGAGAAAAGGAGAGAAAAAAGTTATCACATCACTTTATTTATACACAACTTTACTGTATATAAAGAGATTATACAAATATTAATGTTCAATTTACTTATATTTTGTGATTCTGTCATCTTTCATGATTTTTTAAAACATTAGATGAAATAACATTTCAAGTTAAATACATAATGCTTCAATTAAATAATTTATGTGAACTTAGATATGAAAAATACAAAGAGAAAAATTTTTTTAAAAAAGAAGAAAAGATCATGAGGTGATATTTTGGAAATGAAAGCTTGAGATATAATTGTTTTTGTGTATTTTATTTTTTGGTATAAATTGGTAACATTTATGTTTGATAATATTGATATATTTTCTCATTTTGATAGAAAAAAATAAAATAAGAAAGTTATCAAATGAAAATGGAAATAAGAAAATAATTCTTTGTTACCTCACCTCTTTTTTTATTTAATTTAAAATATTCTTAAACATAACTACAACTTATATTCCCAAGTATAACTGCAATTTATTTAATGTGGAAACAATCATTTTAATCTCTAATCAAATTGAACAATGAATGCATATTAATGACTATGAATTTTATTTTTCTTTCATACTAATTTGCTATCACTTATCTCCCCTCAAATTGGTTATTCGTGTGTCATCATAATGACATTATATGTTATCACAATTTTTTTGTTCTCTATATATAATAAAGGAGTTCTTTAAGTTGTTCTCGAGAATCAAATTAGTTTAAACATAATTTTTCATGAGCAGAGATCCATGAAATTATTTAAAGAAAAAATGTAATAAATAAATAAATACACATTCATTGTTAGCTATGAACCGAACAACCTGCTTAAAATAAAAATGAATTAGCAAAAAATTAATAAAAATTACTTTGGGGTTAGATTTTCCAATTATATCATGACAATAAGTTATCAACCGGAATTAATCAACAACATAAACATGAAACAAACAAAGGCAACCATAGAAAAGGAAAAATACTACTGCTAATAAGAGATATATATATTTGGTGATGCCTTCCTTCTCTTTCCAGATTGCAGATCAAATAAGAAATCCTACTATTTCGACACATACGGCTTAAAATAGAAATAATAAATTAGGAGTATAAACAAATTACACAGTACAGAGAACAAAGGTTAACCACCTAGAAATAAAAAGATAACCCAGTTAAGAATAAAACTTCACAATGATATTGAGATCTTTATTATTCACTCCCCTTAAACTTTACATGGCAATGCATAAAATTTTGTCCATCAATAATGTGTATCCTGCATTAACAACAAAAAAATGAATCAACAATCCAAAAGAAAAGGCAAACTAAATTATTTTTGATACTACATATAAGTGTTATATAAAAACAAAGGTGCAAGAAAATGTTATTTGAGAAAAGTAAAAAAGAGATTATTCAAAATGATATTTTTTTCATCCATCAATATATAAGTAAGGAAAAGAAGCTAAAGATGTCGTTTGGACTTTATCATTGGAAGGTGAAAGGGTGTATTTGTAACGATCCGAACCGTCGTTAATTAGGAGAAACAAAAATTCGGGAAATTCTGAGCCACTGTCTCGCCACAGCGGGCCAGATGCCGCTAGGGCGGCGGCTCCAAGGTGGGATAAGTTGGCGCATAGCGGGATAGGCGAGGCAGAACGTAAATTACGAGAAATTCTATTTTCTCCATCTTCCTAAAATACCTAAATAAGTCGTAAAACACCCTAAAAGCCTCAGAAAAGCTTCTCTATGCTTGGGAAGGAAGGAGAAGGAGATTTCTATCTTGAGGATGGGGAAATCTTGCGGATTCTTGGACAAATCTACCGTCGCGAAGCCCGAAAAACTCGAATCGAAGTCAAAACTTCGTGCAACTGCTTGGCGCCCAGGTAGGCTAGGTTTTATGAATTGAGTAGTTTAAATCTGTGCTCATCACCTGATATATGTAAATCAATGGTAGGGTTTATTTGTAGACCTTCGTGCAACGAGCGAATTCCATGGGTAATTCCTAGAAATCAAGTAATTAGGTTATGCCTTGAGAAGGGAAATCGATGATTTGTTGGGGCTTCTAGAATTGCTATTTTGGATAGAATTGTTTCAAGAATAAGACTATGAAATCATGAATGAAACTAGATTTATGAACATATGCTAGACTATAAATTGGTGTGATTGATTGAGGAATTACATGAATTGTGATTAAACCCTAGAAAGAAGCCTTAGATGATGAACTAGGGCTAAGCATGACAAATTAACGTATGTTGATAATGTTGCATTGTTGATCATACTTGTTGTGAATATCATTGACATGAAACCATGATTAAAATGTATGATCTTGAGGATGTACTTGTGCTTTGTGATTGTGGTGTGTTGACCGGATCGATTGCCACGTTTTGGCATAACTAATTTGGATTGGTTGCCATGTTCCGGCATAACTAACTTGGATCGGTTGCCACGTTCCGACATAACTGTGGGATCGGTTGCCACATTATAACATAACTAACTTGGATCGATTGCCACGTTCCGACATAATAAATTGTTTGGATTTGGGTTCCATGAGAGGACCAATGATGTGGCTTAATTGTGTGACTTGAGAAAAGTGTTAGTCGTTCGTAAATGTTGATGATATTGTATATGTTCGTTATACATGTGATTATATTGTTCATTGTCTTATACATGCTGGACTTATTGGGTATAGTGGAAGGGTTGAGTGTTTAAGGGGTAAGTAATAGATAGTAATGGTTGTTCGTGTGTTGTAATGGCGAGAAGTAGAGGTAGCGTGTGTGATGAATTATGCTTAGATGGATTTCACCTTGGGGGAAAGAGATTGGGTTGAGTGTTAAGGGAGCGTGATACAATGTATTATGTAACTATGGTTGGGTAATGTGACGAGGAAGTAGGGGTGTGACGTGATCGGTTAGTTGAAATGTTGGTGGTTGTATTTGGGGGAATTTCTCTACGTGTTTTGTACTGATACTACTCTTGCTATGTCTTTTGACATAGTATGGATGAAGGTTGGTGATGTTTCATTAGGTGAAGACGAAGAAATTCTCCAGCAGCTTTTATTCTTCCTTCCGCATGGTGGGAGTTGTGTCTTTTATTTATCTTGTCCAGTTGTACTCTTAGTAGCTCCTGTACCTGTTTATACTAGATCTTTGGGAGTTGTTAAACTACTTTACAAGTTTTAACTAAAAATGTGTCTAAGGATATTTTTTTTAAAATCGTAAGTATTATATTTATTTCTATTTTCTTTAAATTTCCGCATGTTTTTACTATTGGGATATGATGGTTCTCCTACTTAGGTGTTAGAGTGGGTGCCTGCACGATCCAATGGGTTGGGTCGTGACAAATTGGTATCAGAGCCTAGGTTACCGGTCTCTTCGTATGAGAGTAAAATGTGGACTAGACTCATGCGGATTGGTGTTGACGTCCACATCTAATCTTCAGGAAGCTAGAAAGCATTCTAGGAAATTTTCCCACTCATTCTGTCCTTTCGTGCGAAGTGTCACTTGTGGTATGAGTTGAGTGCAATTGGTATCTTTCGATTCCGATTGGTATCTCAACAAAGTGAACCAAAAGTTGTGGTCACGACTGAAGGAGCACAAGCAAGGTAATTGGAATTGGGAAGGTTCCAATTGGTATCTAGCCTTAGGGGCTATAAGGAGCATAAATGACCAATAATGATCATCTATGGAACAAACTAACTAATAAATTGAAATCGCCTGTGCATTGCATTTTGGAAACTATGAATGTGTGCTTCTTGTTGCCTGAAATAACTGGGACGGTGTGATTCTTGCTGTTTGAATTAACTGCAACTATGAAGTAGTAGTTACTTGAATGTTATAAGGTGAATATGTTTGCTATAAATGTGTGTGTTTAAACCTTATTCTGTGAAGTGTGTTGGTCAATTTGATTTTAATTATACGAGCCGTAAATATTGGGGTGTATCCTAGGGATGTGTGGGTGTAACGTTGAATTAATGAGAACTATTAGGATGTCGTGTCGTTAAGATTGATTCAGATTAGTTAATGACCTTCCTGGCTTGGAGATTTATCTTAGATTGTTTGGCTAACCTGGAAACCTTGGAGAAATCTTAGTAAAATGAGAAGAACCCAGAAATTATTAGCCTGAGTTCTGGTCCCGCCTGAGCCGCTGGGGCGGAATTATTCCCGCCATAGCGAGCCCGCCAAAGCGGGGCAGGGCGAGGCAGAACCTCAACCCAGCCTCCCCTGTTTTCATGAACTTCGAAATGTCAACCCAATTGGGGTTCGAACAACTCCCTACAATCCTAACAGTGTTCAACAACAAGAGTAATAGTTTATCAAAGCCTTAAAATTAAGTAAAAGGCTGCTTAGACAGCAAAAACAAGCATCCATGTGCTACCAAAAACTTAAGAGAGTCAAAAGATAGAAGCGAAGTGTCTAAAATTTACAAACAAAAAAAGCGAAATAATAAATCAGATCAAGAGCTCTCAGACTGGGTAGTGTCCACGTCAGATTCAAGGTCCTCTAGGGGTATTACACCAGCCCAGGCCTCATTCAACATAGGGAAGTGTGTGTAGTCCTTTGGATCAAGCTGGGGAATCTCCTTGCCAGGGGCAATGCAAGTAAAAATGGCTTTAATAGTCTTCCACATTCGGGCCACCAGGCAATCCCTCTCCGCACCCTTCCTCCTCTCCTGGCGCAGCTGGCGACGGAGCATATCGACCTCTAGGGTGGTGCTGGGAGGAACCATAGTGAAGTCGGCGTAAACACTCCCTATTCTCTTCCAGACAGCCTCCAGATCCTCTTCGACCCGTGCACCTGAGAGCGGGTCATCATCGTCTGAATTCATGGTCGTTTTACTGCTGCTAGCCTTGCCCGTCCTCCTCCTCTTACTCCTAGAAGTAGAACATGTCCTAACCAAAAGAGGGTGAAGGGGGGGATCCATGGGTAGTACCTCGTCAACATTAAATAGAGGCACTTTTGCCCGCTTACACAGGGTAGTGATAAGGCCAGTGAGAAAGAACGCCTTCTTATTACCCCGATAAAACATCTTCCATTCTGAGATGATCTGCGCCCCCACGTTCAGCTGTATACCCTGTATGACACAAACCACCACCAAAGCCCAGGGAAAGGTCACGTCGGTGCGGTTGCCCGACGGGTGGATCCTCCTAGTCATTTAGTACAACCACCTCTTAGCATCAGGTGACCAGTCTGTGCTAGTAATACCCTCAACAGCAACCCAATGAACCTGATCCCGGTGCGTATGATCTACAAGAGTGTCCCTCAGCCACTCCATATCTATCTCCCTCAGCCTGGTCTCGTACTTATGGTTCAGGACCTGCGGTATCTCTAGGGCCTCATCGATAGCAGTGGCGTTCAAAGGAATGACAACTCCCTTGATGAGGATGACGGGGTGAGGGTCATCCTATCGCATAGTAGGCAGGATGGCGTAGAAATCCCTCACCCAAGTAGAGTGTACATCTAGGGGAGCCTCAGTTAGTGGCATCCACCCGAACTCTACTAGAAGAGCATAGAAGGCAGGCTCCTTCTCCTCTAGCGTGTGCAACATGAAACCTCTCTTGCAACAGAACCCCGTATAGCGATTGTCGTGATGTCTCTCCCGATTCGCGGCATTAGGAAATCAGATGAAAGGTAAGTGTTCGTCATTTTGTCTTGCCATTAGAGAGCCTGTAATAAGTTGGAAATCAGTTAGAAACGCAACATGATAGTCGGTGTAAAGTCGGAAAATTAAGAAAGAATTTTTTTTGTGTTAACGGTAAGGCCACTGCCTGGCACATCCCGCCACAGTGGGATTATGAAGGCCGCCAGAGCGGCCTTAATTTGGGACGAACATCAGGCGCGTCAATGGCGCCTTCTCATCCCAAAACCCTGTTTTTGACAGAATTTCAGCAGATCAGAGTTATTTAACTATCATAGAACATAAATAAGCAATTATTTCGATAAATTAACTTCTAAAAGAGGCCTAAATCAGAGTTTTACACCAAGGGACCCTTCAACTTCCCCCACCCGTTATGGTATTGTTTTATCCATATTTTTATGAAATTCGTACGACCACGATGTTGTGGGAACGTTGGGGACATAAGGGAAGTAACCATGCCATATTTTTCTAACAAATCTAGCAACCTAGTTCAATTTCGAAAACTACCCAAAACACTGTCTATTTTCGATCAGTTATTGTCATGGAATTATCGTTAATCGAGTAATGAAGTAAGGAGTGAAGGGAAAATGAGATTTTACCTTAATTTGACTTTCCGGGTAAATGAGTTGAGAGGGTTTTTTGGGAAGAATTTTGAGAGAATAGGAGGAAATGGGGGAAGTTTCATTCATTCCCCCTATGTACTGGTTCTCGATCTCCCGCTCTAGAGGGAAAATCTATTGCCACAGTGGCCCCTCCTCAGCGGGAGGGCTATCGCCCTGGTGGGCCAGACTATGTAGTTAACCATTTTCGTTCCTCGTGTGTTATCTCAGTCTTCTTTTGATCCTCGAGTATTGTACCTTGCTAGTATCAGCTATTTGAAAAGCCACCAGTTACGGTGGTGGTTTCATGCTGACCTTACCCATTAGTTTGGAAGTACTTCAAAAATTAGGGCATGTGATTACCGGAGCACTAGTCGTTCGGGGACGAACGAGGGGTAAATTGGTATCTATTGTAACGACCCGAACCATTGTTAATTAGGAGAAACAAAAATTTAGGGAATTCTGAGCAACTGTCCCGCTACAGTGGGCCAGATGTCGCTAGGGCGGCGGTGCCAAGGCGGGATAAGTTGGTGCCATAGCGGGATAGGCGAGGCAGAACGTAAATTATGAGAAATCCTATTTTCTCCATCTTCCTAAAATACCTAAATAAGTCGTAAAGCACCCTAAAAACCTTAGAAAAACTTCTCTAAGCTTAGGAAGGAAGGAGAAGGAGATTTCTAGCATGAGGATTGGGAAAACTTGCTGATTCTTATGACAAATCCACCGTCGCGAAGCCCAAGAAACCCAAATCGAAGTCAAAACTCTGTGCAACTGCTTGGCGCCCAGGTAGGCTAGGTTTTATGAATTGAGTAATTTAAATATGTACTTATCACGTGATATATGTTAATCAATGGCAGGGTTCATGTGTAGACCTTCACGCACCGAGCGAATTCCATGGGTAATTCCTATAAATTAAGTAATTAGGTTATGCCTTGAGAAGGGAAATCGATGATTTGTTAGGGCTTCTAGAATTGCTATCTTGGATAGAATTGTTTCAAGAATAAGACTATGAAATCATGAATGAAACTAGATTTATGAAGATATACTAGACTATAAATTGGAATGATTGATTGAGGAATTACATGAATTGTTCTTAAATCCTAGAAAGAAGCCTTAGATGATGAACTAGGGCTAAGCATGACAAATTAAGGTATGTTGATAATGTTGCATTGTTGATCACACTTGTTGTGAATAAGATGGGTGGATTATCATTGACATGAAACCATGATTAAAATATATGATCTTGAGGATATACTTGTGCTTGGTGATTGTGGTGTGTTGACTGGATCGGTTGCCACATTCTAGCATAACTAAC
The DNA here is from genome assembly GCF_019186545.1 of Solanum stenotomum. Classification (NCBI taxonomy): domain Eukaryota; kingdom Viridiplantae; phylum Streptophyta; class Magnoliopsida; order Solanales; family Solanaceae; genus Solanum; species Solanum stenotomum. The sequence goes on from NC_064283.1 coordinate 54,093,082, forward strand.
TTGGATCGGTTGCCACGTTCCGGCATAACTATTGGATCGGTTGCCACGTTCCAGCATAACTATGGGATCGATTGTCATGTTCCGACATAACTAACTTGTATCGATTGCCACGTTCCGGCATAACTAACTGTTTGGGTTTGGGTTCCATGAGAGGACCAATGATATGGCTTAATTGTGTGACTTGAGAAAGGTGTTAGTCGTTTGTAAATGTTGATGATATTGTATATGTTCGTTATACATGTGATTATATTGTTCATTGACTTATACATGTTGGACTTGTTGGGTATAGTGGAAGGGTTGAGTGTTTAAGGGGCAAGTAATAGATAGAAATGGTTGTTCGTATGTTGTAATGGCGAGAAGTAGAGGTAGCGTTCGTGATGAATTATGCTTAGGTGGATTTCACCTTGGGGGAAAGAGATTGGGTAGAGTGTTAAAGGAGCGTGATGTAATGTATTATGTGACTATGGCTGGGTAATGTGACGAGGAAGTAGGGGTGTGACGTGATCGGTTAGTTGAAATGTTGGTGGTTGTATTTGGGGGAATTTCTCTACGTGTTTTGTACTAATACTACTCTTGCTATGTCTTTTGACATAGTCTGGATGCAGGTTGGTGATGTTTCATTAGGTGAAGACAAAGAAATTTCCACCAGCTTCTATTCTTCCTTCCGCATGGTGGGAGCTATGTCTTTAATTTATCTTGTCCAGTTGTACACTTAGTAGCTCTTGTACTTGTTTAGACTAGATTTTTGAGAGTTGTTAAATTACTTTACAAGTTTTAACTAAAAGTGTGTCTAAGGATATTATTTTTAAAATCGCAAGTATTATATTTATTTCTATTCTCTTTAAATTTCCGCATGTTTTTACTATTGGGATATGAGGGTTCTCATACTTAGGTGTTAGAGTGGGTGCCCGCACGATCCGGTGGGGTGGATCGTGACAGTATTAATGGGCAGTTACTTATATTTTAAATTTAGCTATTACTTTTTTTAAATGACTTTAAAGGCTGTTAAAGATTTAATTTAAATTAAATAAATAGATAAATGGGAGAGAAAAAGCTAAAAAAACCCCAAAAAATAGATAAATGTTATTCCTGATCTATGAAACATGCCACATCAACAGGCTTATGTTTCTGCTTTATATTAATATATAAATTTAGCCATGGTAAGGGAGAGTTAACTCTCATCTTCCCACCCCTATTATCTATGTGGCACTCATGTGTATTTATTTTTAATTCAACAGAGTGAGGTTTTGGCTAGTGAGTCTGTTGATTTGGAATCACCGCACTGTTGCAACAGTTCAAGATGTTGCTACCTTGATTGAGGATCTCGTTGCCAAATTTTTTTAAGAGAAGGTTGAGATGTAGACGTTTGCTAGGATGGAGGGAGGTGTCATTTTGGTTGAAAGTTTTCTTATCTATTTAGTCATAATTTAATGGGTTATATTTGTGGAGTTAATTATTCTATGTTGTTGAGTTAATTATTCTAATCTTATTAACTAAGTGTTATGCAAAGTACAAAATACATTTAAAATGAGATGATACATCCGTTTCAAAAACAAAAGTGATGTAATTGTCTTTAATGCCATTAACCTTGACAATACGTTTCTAAAAATTAAACTCTCCTACTTGCAACTCCTTCTCTTGTAATCCTATATAAGAAGTGACATTGGTGAACATAAGAAACATCACACCAACACAAACAAAAAGAAGAGAAAAACTTTTTCCTCCTTTCTTCTCTAGCTTATTCTTAGAATATTTTTTGGGCAATTGATTTTGGGAAACCTTCAAACTTTCAGGCACGAGTGCACGTGTTTGAGAGTAATTGTGGAACCTTGGGGAGCGACTAGCTACAACGATTTGCATCGGAGTCGGGTTGAAATTGCTTTCAAGACAGTGGCTAGCCACGACACAGTGTTTGTAATAAGTTGTTTACCATTTTGCAATTCCAATCCAATATCAATATTGTAGTATTTTTCCCAACAATTTGAAAGAGATTTTACTTACATACAATATTGATAAACGGCTATTTCTTTGAACCAAACTTTTTCTGGTTTGTCAAAACTTGAGCCTTTAGATGGAAACAATTTTAAACTTTGGTCACAAAAACTTTTAATCTTCCTTGAACAATTAGAAGTTGATTATGCTTTATTTAACGAACCTTATATGAATGGTTCTAACACTTCTATTGTTTCTAGTGATGTTATGGTTGTTGATGATGTTATTAAAACGAAGTTTGAAAAGGATAACAAAACAGTGAGAGGACATTTGCTAAATCATATGACTAATCTTTTATTTGATTTATTTGTTACCTATAAATCTGCTAAAGAAATATGGGATAATTTGAAAAAGAAATATGATGTTGATGATGCAGGAAAGAAATAATATGTTGTCGAACAATGAATTAAATTTCAAATAATTGATAATAAGCCAATAATGGAACAAATTCATGAATATGAAAACTTGACTGCTGATGTTCTCAACGAGGACATGAAGATGTGTGAGATAATTTAGGCTAATGTTCTGCTTGAAAAATTCCCACCATCTTGGAGTGATTATAGAAATCAATTAAAACATAAGAAAACGAATTTAACTCTCCAAGAAACTTATTAGTCATATGAGGACTGAAGAGGCGAACCATCTCAAAGATAAGACGGAAACAATTTCTCTTAAATCTTCTAAAGCTAATCTTGTTGAATCTTCTAGTATTGTTGTAAAAGGCAGGTTCAAAGGCAAAGAAAAGAAAGTCTTGGAAAAGGAACATGTGAAGAAGAAAAATCAATTTAACAAGCCGAAGAGCCAAATTCAAAAATCTAAGGGCCCTTGTTTTGTCTGTGGAAAATTTGGTCATAGGGCTGCCAAGTGATAACAAAGAAAGGGGCAAGACTCAAAGCAGGAAAGACAAAGTGATGTCCAAGCTCATCTTGCTGATGGTAATGAAGTGATTGTTGTTGTAGTCGTTGAGGCAAATCAGGTGGCTAACAAAACTGACTGGGTGTTAGACACAGACGCTTCAAGACATTTTTGTACCAATAAGAATTTATTCCATGACTTTGAGGAGTCCACTGATGGAGAGTGTGTTTACATGGGTAATTCCACTACTGCTGGAGTTATGGGTAAAGGAAAAGTTTAATTTAAATTAACTTCTGGAAAAACTTTATCCTTGAACAATGTTTTGTACGTTCCCTCCCTCCGTAGAAACTTAATTTCTGGAGCACTTCTCAATAAAGTAGGCCTTAAACTTGTTTTTGAAACTGATAAAATAATTATTTCTCGTCGGTGATACTTTTTTGGGAAGGGTTATTTAGGTCTTTTAAGATAATCCTACGGGGGGATGTAGTTAGGGGCAAGGATATTGCTTCAAGAGACCCGACCTCTACTAACGGGAGAACCTCTATCTCAAAGTCCTCTCGGTGTTGAGTAAATCCCAATGAAAAAAGATATAATCATAATAATATCAAAATACTTGGAAAGACACAATCAATACTACCAATTCAATCACAAGTCATAATAGAGTAGCTCCTTTCAAAATCATGATTTCAAAAACTTGTTATCTAAATCATGATTTATTCCATATGTGAGTAAACCTTTCATAAATCATTGACACTTTCTATTAAAAGTTTCATTTAGTCATAAATCATTTTTTCATAAAACATGCATAAATCCTTAATCAAATTCATGATCATAGTTCGTAACTTCATAAACATTGTTTATAATTAAAGTTCATAAAATAGGTATAGGCATGGTTCCATATGAAATCAATTAAAAATCATGTAATTGAATTAAATCATGCATAATAATATTGAATATAGACAATTTAATCATAATAAATAGGACCATGAAGAATAACAAGAAACCCTAGATAATTGAGTGAAACTGAATTGAAAAATTGAGTTTCTTTTGGAACCCAACGGATGAAAGCGATCCATTGGTGAATTCCCACCTACCTTGGGTAATCAAAGCCCTAGCAATGGAGGAAAGAAGATAAAAGCTTGTTGAAACCCATAATCCTTGACTTGAGAGCTCTTGAGAGAAAATAGGAGAAAAAGACTTGGAGATATTGGGAGAATTGAGTGAATGAGGGGAATTAGGCTTAGTTGTAAGAGAAACTGGTTATAGGGGTAGTTATAGGGCCAAAACGATGCAGTTTAGGGGTTAATTGGGTAAGAAAAGATCAAAACACCCTTAATAAAACCTATTGGGCATGTCTACGATTCGGGCCTACGGTCCGTAAGAGGTTCTACAGATTGTACTGGTCAGCCATAGAACAAATTACCTGAAACCCAAAAGTCCAACCAATTTCCACAAATAACTCCTATGGACCGTCGACCATCCTACAGTTCGTTGACCTCTTCCGTGGACCTCAAGTTCAAGCCCAAAATTTTAGTAAGTCTAGATCACTTCTATGGGTACCTCCTATGAACCATAAAACACTCTACAACACGTCCTGTCCATTTGTAGGTCAAACATCAAAGACTTTTCATTTCCAAATATCAAACCAAGTCCTACGACTTCCTTCCTACGTTCCATAGATTGGACTCGTAGACCACAACCTTTGTGCCAAAAATGAAACTTTTACCAATCTCAACTTCCAATTTCCAAGGTGTTACATCTGGACTCCAAGAATCTTCTTCTTACCGGTCATAGTAATGGTGGTCTCTACACCCTCAAGACCTCTTCTCCATTAGGTTCATTCACTCCATTGGCTCTCTAGTCCGTTGGCACCTTCGGCTTGGCTATCCTCACCAATGGTTTCTTGAGCAAGTTCTTAAGAAAAATAATATACCTTGTAGTAGTTCCAACTTTAATAATATTTGTAGTGCAAGTAAATTAGGCAAATCACACAAATTGTCTCTTCCTTTAAATATGAATAAAAGTTCATCCATTATGCATTTACCGGATGTTGATGTTTGGGATCCAATCCCTATTTTCTCTTCTCAAGGTCATTGATATTTATCTTGTATTTATTGATGATTACTCCTACTACTCATGGGGTTACCCTATTTCACAAAAATCTAATGTTTTTTCTATGTTTCATCAATTTCGGACTCTTGTTGAACAACAATTTATTACATATATCAAAGCTATTCAATCTAACTGGGGAGGGGAATTTTATCCATTATCTCCTATCTTAAATAAACGCAGCATAATTCATCGAATATAATGTCCACATACGCATGAGCAGCAAGGCAAAGTCGACCACAAGCATCGACATATTGTTGAAACTGCTCATAGCTCTATCCTTGTGTGTTACTGATGCTTTGCATTTGAGTCAGCTGTATTTCTGATTAACCGGTTACCCTTAGATACTAATAAAGGTGTTTCTTCGTTTGAATTAATTCACAAATCTCCTCCAGATTATTCTTTTCTCAAAATCCTAACTCTGTTTAATTAAAAATAAATTCACACGAGTGCCACAAAGATAATAGGGGTGGGAAGATGAGAGTTAACTCTCCAAGGGAAAATATGAAGATGATAAGGGTAAATATATTAAAAAAGTATGACAAGGGTAAATATAACCCTTTTTAAGAGTATAAGGGCAAATATGACCCTTTTCTGAAAATATTTTTTAATGTATTGAATAGAAAATATTTTTCAGAAAATATCTTAACTTTGAGTAGAGAGTAGAAATTATTTTAAGAAATATACTTTTTGACTTGAAAATCAATCTTGATAATTGATACAAAAATCGACTTGGACATCTGAATCAGTAGGCCGGGAATTCGATAATTCGGTTTGATTTTGATTTTTTTTCAATTTCTGGTTCTTGGAATAGGTGAACCGAACACCGAATAGAAATAATTCGGTTCATTCGATTTTTATTATTTCGATTTATGTTATTTCGGTTCAATTTTTGTTAGTTCAGTTTTTTCTTATGGACCTGCTTAGTGGCTTTTGTAAACAAAAAATGGAAGAAAAAAATCTTGAAAAAAATAATAATAAAAATATCAAATACATTACCTGCTGGTGGTCGCTGGTCTGTTGCTGGTGGAGTGTTGGTCGGTTGCTGCCTGCTGGCCTGCTACTGGAGTGCTGGTCGCCTACTAGCCTGCTGCTGGTCGGCTACTGGTCGGCGGTCAGCGCCAGAAGTGGGAAGTGGGAGCTGGTGGTCAGTGACGACTTAACGTACGGCGCAACAGACCTAATTTTGAATAGTTTGAAAGTGGGAAAACTGAAAAGTTTGAAAAGAGAAGTTTTACGTGCGGCGCAACAGACCCAATGGCTAATAATATATAAAATAATTATATTAATATATATTTATATTAATATAATTATATTAATATATATTATAATATAATATATTTTGGTAAACCGAAATACTGAACAATATAAAAACCACATATTGAAAACCGAGCCGAAATACCAAAAATATATATCGAAAATCGAAATACCGAAACCAAAATACTGAAAAAATTTGGTTCAGTTCGGTGTTTATGCCCAACTCTACAAATCAGGACACGACCCCGATGATCGATATGGGATCCGGTCCTGACATTCAACCCGACTCCTAACATCGGATCTGACCCCAACATCTGAATGAGGACATGACACCCGACCTTAACACCCGAATTGAGACCCGACCCTAGCATTCGATCCGGAACCAAAACTCGACACCAGACCTAGGACCCGACCTCAATTCTCTAGATGAAACCTGACTCCGACACTTAACTCTAGACCTGATCACGATTCTCGATTTGACTTCCAAATTGGAACCTGACCTCGATGATTGATCATGAACCTAATCTTGACACACATCTTAGGATATAAATTTCAAACCGAGATCCTACTCCTGATCCGGGATCCGACTAAATCAGAATTCAACCCCGACTTCCAAATTGGAATCTGACCTCGACATCCGACCTTTACGACCAATCCAAACCCGAACTCAACACCTAACTTGGAACTCGACCTCGACATTCGAACCAAAATCTGACTCCAACACTGACTTGGGACTTGATCTTGATATCTAATTTGGGATTCAACCTTAAATCCTGACTAGAAACTCGACATTGCAATCGGGATCCGACCCTGATCCCAACCTACCCAATACTCGGGAGTTGGATCTTGCATCGAGGTCAGAAATCGATTCCTCATTCTAGAATCAGGAGTAGAATCTGAATCTGCATAGGAAATTTGTACTCAGGACTTGATCTAGGATTAAAGTTGAGATGTGAGGTTTAAAATGAATTTTAGAAAATGTGTTTTTCTTATTAACTTAATGCATGTCTATATGCAAATACATTATTAATCATAAATTTGGTGAAAAGCATAAAATGAACAAAATAATCGACCTCAATAATCTCTCAAGATAACATTAACTAATCTAAAAAATATAAGAAACTTAAGAGACTCAATTAGACGTCCTCTATTAGAAAGGACAAATGATACTCAAGAAGACTATTATTGCCTCAAACCACATTCTAATTTGTGGAGGAAAAATAAAAATAAATAATGATCTAACAATACTGAAAAATCATATCCAAATGAAAGCTATTATTTTTTCTTGCCACACAATGATAGAGCGTTACAGAAAACAAAAATAACACAATAATTACAATGTATAGAAGGGAGTTGTAAACATTGAAATTTTGTGGGACTCTACAAGACGTGTTCAATTCGAATTGGGACTCTAGAAGGTGTGTTCAGTTTCAATTGGAATTCTTGGAGGCTACTCAACCCTAAACCCTAGTTTATACCTATATAAAAGGTAATAAATTCCCTTAAAAGGCATCTCTAATATTTCACAAAAGTCATGGAATATTCATATATAGGTCAAATCTAAATCATCCTAGTTCGAGAAATACGCCACTAGTGGCCCTCGAATAATGGATAAATCTTAGGAGAGTAGAATCAAGGGAAGAACAAAATTGTACCTGCACTATTATCAATAAAATATTCATGTTTCTTCAGATTTTATCTGTGTGGTTGATTTATTTTTCATATGTTTAAAATTTGTTGCAAACATATTGGCACACCCAGTGGGACCAAATCTGTCCTTCATCTCTTCTTTCATAAATCAAATCTAAAAATCTGAAGCTACAAAGGTGGAAGAATGAGTACTTCAAACCCCGTCTTTGAGTTTCATCGAGTCTACACTCCGACAAGACTTGAAGTAGGGGGCATTTGTAGACATTGAATTTTTGTGGGACTTTACAAGACATATTCAATTCGAATTGGGATTCTAGAAGGTGTGTTTAGTTTCAATTGGAATTTTTGGAGGCTACTCAACCCTAAACCCTAGTTTATGCCTATATAAATGGTAATAAATTCCCTTAAAAGGCATCTCGAATATTCCAAAAAATTCATGGAATATTCATATAGAGGTCAAATCTAAATCATTCTGGTTCGAGAAATACGCCACTAATGACCCTTAAATAATGGAGAAATCTTAGGAGAGTAGAATCAAGGGAGGAACAAAATTGTACTTGCACTATTATCAATAAAATATTCATGTTTCTTCAGATTTTATCTGTGTAGTTGATTTATTTTCTATATGTTTAAAATTTATTGCAAACAAATTGGCACGCCCAATGGGACCAAATTTGTTCTTCATCTCTTCTCTCATAAATCAAATCTAAAGATCTGAAGCTACAAAGGTAGATCCAATTTGGGACTTGTAGCTTGATCCAAAATCCGACTCCAACACTGACTCGGGACTTGATCTTGATATCCAATTTGGGATTCAACCTTAATTCATGACCATAAACTCGACATTGCAATCGGGATCCAACCCTGATCCCAACCTACCCAGAACTCGGGAGTTGGATCTTGCATCAAGGTCGGAAATCGAATCCTGAATCTAGAATCAGGAGTAGGATCCGGATTTGTATAGGAAATTTGTACTCAAGACTTGAGTTAGGAATAAAGTTGAGGTGTGAGGTTTAAAAAGAATTTTAGAAAATGTTTTTTTCTTATTTACTTAATGCATGTTTATGCAAACACATTATTAATCATAATTTCGTATGTCCTCAAATATGCCCACAAATTAATTTGAACGAGTGTAAATAACATGTCAAATTATACAAGGTATCACGATTATAGTACTTCTTTTTTTACTTCATTTTACTTGTCGCTATTTTTTATTAAGAGATTTTTTTTATTTGTCATTTTTAATATATTAAAAAATAGTTATTTTTAATATATTTTGTTTTTAATATTAACTACTTATTCTCTAAATTATTTTTTAAGATCTAATATTAAATATCAATTGATATAAATATTATTATAATAATATAGTTATATCAATCATTTTTTTTTTTGATAAATAAGATTTTATTTACCAAAGTGAGCAATACAAAACATAAAAAAAAAAATCAGTATGCTTGGACAAGCAGCCCCAAGCTCTGCTACGCATTGCAATCTAACAACTATCCTTTCTTTCTAACATTGATACTATGGATATATATTAAGTTGTTACATCCTACTTCCTCGCTTGACATTCTGGATTCCTCTTATGTGCACACTTTGTATTATCTGTTGATGATAGTCTCCTTCTACTCCTCTGCTTGTGCTAAAATATATTGTAGTTTCGTTCCTTCCATAAACAATATATGGTTTCTGTCAGTGTCATTCTATATACCTCTAAATCCCTTGCCATGTCAGAATCTTATTCCACACATTTGAAGTGAATGAGCATTCAAAGAACAAGTGTTCAATGTCTTCATCCTCCTCTTGACATAGTAGACATGTCAAGATAGCAACTATATATCCCCCATTTCGCCAATCTAATCTTTGTTGATAATCTCCTGTTGAAGGCAAGATATAGTATGAACAACCATTTAGAAGCTTCATATTTTGTACAGACCAACTTCCTCCACTCAACCAGGCCTTGTTGCTTGATCGAAATAAATTGGTTTACCAACTGCCGCAACAACTGAAAATAAACATTCTTTCACAAAGAAGGTTGACAGAAGATTAGAAAATGAAATCCATGCCATCGCCATAGTTGTCTCTTCAGAAACCTTGAATCTAGAATCATAAATAAGAGTACGCATCTAATATGAATACCCGTCTTTGCAATTAATGTTGAAAGCCCCTTTCGAGATCATGTTAACATAGTCCTCATGTTTGGGTGTACCAATCCTATTTGACAGTCACCCTTCAATTTTCAATATGAGTCTTCTGAATCACTTCCTGTATCCGTCCATTTTACTTGTGGTGCACCTTCCACATATGTGATCTCCTTCTTTAAAGAACAAATCTCTAGAGTCTCATTATCATCATTAACATTCAAAGTGTTTGCAAATATTTTCTCCTTAGGCAAGTTAGGGCTAACAGTTGATATATCTTTCAACGTTGAGGGTAGAATTATTGGAAGCAAAGGGAAATCAGAGTTTAGAAAGTTGGAAGCCGCATGTCGCCACCATGAACTAGGTTTTGTCTTGACCATCTTTTTGCCTGCACTAGGAATTTCCTTAAAGTGGTTAATCTGAAAATCGGTTGTTACTTTATTGTGTCAAAAATACATTTTTTCTAATAAACATGATTATGTTTGTTGTAATTAAATTATTATTCATAAAGAACCCTTTCTTGTTTCTTTGTTTTTGAAATTCTTTTAACTTAAAAAACATCAGAAATAATATTTTCTTAATCTCGTTTTATTATAATTTAAATAGAATAACGTCATGTACTTTTAAAATAATATCATAGTAACTTCATCTTTAATTTTATTTAGATAATGATAAAATTATTTTTTCTCTAATAAAATTAAGTATATATTTTTTTCTTAATCTTCTTAAAATTGATTAAGCAAATATTTTACATGTATCACAACTTTGCTGATGATTGTTGTAACATCTCGCGCCTAGAAACGACTATAAAGAGTTTAAAATATGAAAATATTGATTTTTGGAAAGAATAAGGAAATCTGGAAATTTTGTCTAAGTTAAGAAAGTGAGTTTTGGCCATTTTAAAATGGTCATACCTCCTAGATCAGGATGCGTTAGGAGCAGATTTTGATATGGTTGGAAAGCCCTTGGAGAGATCTTTCCAACGCCGCCAATTTTGCGCGATTTCCAAATCATATGAGTCAGATATGCCATTCGGAAGTTGGGTTGTTGGATTGAGGAAAGTCCCAATCCGGCATTTAGGAAGGGCAAATTAGTATTTTCTCTAATTTATTTCCTAATTCGCTTTTAGGGATTTATTGGGGTAAAAACTTATTTTTTTTAGATTAGAAAAATTAATTTCATGCTTAGGGATGGGAGAAAACAGAAAAGAAGAAAGAAAGGGAGAAAAGCCAAGATTTCGCCAAGAACATCAAGCGTTTGGAGTGGAATTCATCGCGGGTGATCCCTATTAAGGTATGTGAGATCTTTTAGTGATGTATTAGTTCACCCACATACCAACTTGTTTCAATTCAGCGATTTTAGAGTTGTTTGAATGTTAAGAAAGTGAAGTTCTTGAAGAATATTGTTGAATTCTTGTTAGTTGATTGTTGAATGCCTAATGTTGATTTGATTCATGTTTCAGGGTTGTTTTTTGAGTTAAATCTATTGGGTATTGAGAGTACTAATAGTCCTAAGTGTTTGGGGAAAGAACTATGGAAGCTAGGAGAGTTTAGAGATGAAAAACGGAGAAGAAAATCGTCAAAAAACTGGGGAAGGGGGTGGGGCGTCATGCCAGCCAGCGCGCACCAAAAGGGGATCCGAAGTTCACCCTCTGGGCAACGTGCCAGCCAGCGCACCCCAGCAACTCCTCTGAAGTTTGAGAGCTGGCGCCCCACGCCTCTCAGAGCGCCAGGGACGCCAGTTCTCCCCATTCTTCTCCCACCTTTTCGTACTACTTCCTAAGTGATGTACCTATGTTTCCTAGTTGTTTCTAACACTCTGAGGTACATCTAAACATCATGAAATCATCCATAAACATGAGATCATGAACCTTGAATATATAATCCAATTCAAGGAAAGTTAAGATCAAAGTCAAAGAAGTTAAGAGTCAAGTCTAGAAGTTAAGAAGCAAGTCAAAACAAAGTTTTTAAAGTTTTCAAGAGTCTTTAACAAACTCTTTAACTTCATTTTAAAGCTCAAGTTTCAAGTTAAGCAAAGAGTAAAGAGTTGAGTTCATTTCTCAAAAATCTATAAGGGAACTAAGTATTCCCAAAGAGTTTATAAATGTCTTCACATTTAAGCAAGAAAAAGGAACATCGTTTCCAAGAGAGCTTTTAAGCTAAGTTTTGAGTAATTATCTCAATTCAAAGAAAGAGTTTTGTTTTTACAAACATATGAGCTAAGTATATTTTGGGAGTAGTATTGAGCACCGATATGGGGATGCGAGTTCATATTAACTCAAGTCTCCATGTAATAATCATGGGTAGTAAAGGATCATGCTTTTTAGATGACTCCTTATGATGCTTTTAGCATAGACTAGTGGATCTACTAAGTTAAGCGATTCTATATGATGGCAAAGTATAGGACAGTTTTGGCAGCGTAGGCAAGACGATGTATCACCACTTAGGTTTATAGTGGTGGTTGTCGGTTAGAGAATCTCCCACAAAAGTTATATTAATTTTATATAAAAGTAAAGTTGAGTTTGTTATTTCTTTATCTTTAACGAATCAAGTTGTTTACACTGTATTACAAGCTTTATATATATATTGCATCTGTCTTATTGCTTTATATTTAGTGCAGTTATTCATGAGTTGTACAGGGCCAAGGTAAGTGTTCCTTCTTACTCTTTTCACGCTTAAGTTGTCGTTTAGTATTCCAACTCGCATACTCGTACATTCAATGTACTGATGCTAGTTGGCCTGCATCGTCTTATAATCCAGACGCAAGTAACCAGGATCAACATCCAGCGCCTCGTTGATCTAGCTTGAGCATTCAGAGTCTGTTGGTGAGCCTCCTTGCATTCCGAAGGACCCCTTTTATTTGCTTTCTAGTTAGTTCATTAGGATGTTGTGGGGTTTGTCCCAACATCCATCCCAGTTGTTTAGAGGCTTCATAGACAATTAGTAGTTCAGTTGTCTTTACATTATTATTCAGATGTTGTTTAAAGACCGAGTTGCCATTTTGGCTAAACTATTATTTCTTAAGTATGCATGAGTTATATTTTCTTATGTTTAAGTCTTCCGCTGAGTTAAGTAAGCCAGGCCAAGGGTTCGCTTGAGGCCAGCAATGGTCTTCGAGTGCCAGTCCCGCCCGGGGCATGACAAACTTGGTATCAGAGCACAGAGTTCAAGAGTCCTAGGGGGCCTATGAAGCCGTGTCAGTAGAGTCCTATTTACCGGTGTTGTGCGTGCCACATCTATAATTAGGTGGCTGCAACATTTAGGAACTATCTCACTTCTTTCACATTCATTTCATGCGATAGAGTTAATCTTTATAAAAGTTCCTTTCTAATTTGTGCTTGCGCGTGTTTCAGTTAATCATGCCTCCACGAAGAGCAGCCAGAGGTCGTCCTGCTAGGCGCAATGTTGATGAACAAGAGTTACCCAATGCACCTAAAGTGCAACCGCAATGAGAAATCACTAATGCTGAGCTCTGTGAGGCTATCCGAATGTTGAGCCAAGTCGTGACTAACCAGGTCGGGCAGTAAAAAGGAGCTCAACAAGAAGAGGCTGACACTTCAAGGATTCGTGAGTTCTTAAGGATGAACCCTCCAAGTTTCACTGGTTTGAGCATTGCAGAGGATCCAAAGAACTTCATTGAGGAACTGAAGAAGGTGTTCGATGTAATGCATGTTACTGATATTGTGAGAGTTGAGCTAGCTTCATATTAACTAAAGAATGTTGCTAGGACTTGGTTTGATCAGTGGAATGGGGGTAGAGCTGAGGATGCACCACATGCGAGTTGGGCCTATTTTGAGGAACCTTTCTTGGGGCATTTCTTTCCTCGAGAATTGAAAGAGGCCAAGGTATGTGAGTTTCTCACACTTAAGCAGGATTCTCCAAGTGTTCATGAATATGGGTTGAAGTTCACCCAACTATCTTGTTATGCTCTGAAAATGGTTGTGGACATGAGGAATAAAATGAGTTTGTTTGTTGCTGGGTTGTCTCGTCTGTAGAGTAAGGAAAGAAGGGCTGCAATGCTTATCGGGTACATGGACGTATCAAGGATGATGGTTTATGTGCAGCAGGTGGAGGAAGAGAAGCTGAGGGACAAGGAACAATTCAAAAATAAGAAAGCTAAGACAGGAAATGAGTCCGGGCAGCAAAAAGGTAATGTGAACCGTTCGTCCTTTCAGCAAAGGCAAAAGGGGTCTGCTACATCATCTGCTAGTGCACCTGTACCCAGAAACAGAGGTGAGTATAATGGCCAGAATTCGCAGAACTTTAGAACTAGACCTGCACTGTCTCAAGGTAGTGTGGCACAAAGAGGTAACTGGGCTCATGCATGTGCTAAGTGTGGTACAAACCACCCAGGTAAGTATTGTGAGGGCCAGACAAGTTGCTTCAAGTGTGGACAAGAAGGTTACTTCTTGAAAGAGTGCCCAAAGAACATGCAAGGTAGTAAAAATCAGGGCAATAGGGCCCAATCTTCATAAGTTCCTCCCCTAGACAGAGTTGCACCTAGAGGAACTACTTTAGGTACAAGCAGAGGAACAAACCGTCTCTATGCAATCACCAGTCGTAAAGAGCAAGAGAACTCACCAGATGTTGTTACTGGTATGATTAAAGTCTTTGCTTTTGATGTTTATGCTTTGCTAGACCCAAGAGCAAGTTTATCTTTTGTGACCCCTTATGTTGCAATAAGTTTGATGTTTTTCCTGAGAAACTTTGTGAACCCTTTTGTATTTTTACACCCGTTGGGGAGTCTATTTGTGTCATTACCATCAATCATAAAGACACCATGGCTGACTTAATTGAACTAGACATGGTAGATTTTGATGTCATTCGAGGTATGGATTGACTTCATGCTTGTTATGCCTCCATTGATTGTAGAACTCGAGTTGTCAAGTTTCAGATTCCTAATGAGCTAGTTATAGAGTGGAGTAGTAGTTCAGTAGTGCCTAAGGGTCGTTTCATTTCGTACCTTAAGGCGATAAAGTTAGTTTCGAAGGATTGTATCTATCACTTAGTCTGTGTTAATGACTCTAGTGTTGAGGTACCTCCCATTCAGTCAGTTCCTATAGTAAGAGATTTTCCAGAAGTCTTCCCTGATGATCTACCCGGAGTCCCTCCTAAGAGATAAATAAACTTCGGCATAGACATCATTCCAGATACTCGTCCTATTTCTATTCCTCCATATAGAATGGCACCAGCAAAATTGAAAGAGTTGAAAGAGCAGTTGAAAGATCTCCTAGATAAAGGTTTCATTCGACCAAGTGTCTCACCTTGGGGCACTTCGGTCTTATTTGTGAGAATGAAAGATGGTTCCCTTAGGATGTGTATAGACTACCGCCAATTGAATAAGGTTACCATCAAGAACAAGTATCATCTTCCAAGAATTGATGATCTTTTCGATCAACTTCAGGGTGCTTCTTGTTTTTCTAAGATAGACCTCAGATCAGGTTACCATTAGTTGAAAGTAAGGGAATGTAACATTCCAAAGACAACATTCAAGAGTCGTTATGGTCATTATGAGTTTTGGTTATGTCGTTCGATTTAACTAATGCACGAGCAGCGTTCATGGAACTTATGAATAGAGTCTTTAAACCTTATTTAGGTATGTTTGTTATCGTCTTCATTGAAGACATACTAATCTATTCAAGGAATGAAGAAGATCATGTTACTCATCTCAGAATAGTTCTTCAGAATTTGAAAGATACGGAGTTGTATGCCAAGTTCTCTAAGTGTGAGGTTTGGCTTGAGTCTGTGGCGTTCTTGGGCCACATAGTTTCCGGTGATGGAATTAGAGTGGATACTCAGAAAATTGAGGTAGTGCATAATTGGCCTAGACCCACATCTCCAACTGATATTAGGAGTTTCTTGGGTTTAGCTGGCTATTGTATAAGGTTTGTAGAGGGGTTCTAGTCTATTTCATCTCCTTTGATGAAGTTAACTCAGAAGACTGTTAAATTTCAATGGTTTGAAGCTTGTGAGAAAAGCTTTTAGAAATTGAAAAAGAGGTTGACTACCACCCTAGTTTTAACCTTACCGAAAGGTACTCAAGGTTTTGTGGTGTATTGTGATGCATCTAGAGTTGGTTTGGGTTGTGTGTTAATGCAGAATGACAAAGTTATAGCTTATGCCTCCAGATAATTGAAAGTTCATGAGAAGAATTATCCAATCCACGATCTAGAGTTAGCTGCCGTAGTTTTCGCTTTGAAGATATGGCGCCATTATTTGTATGGTGTTCATGTGTATGTGTTCACCGATCACAAGAGCCTTCAATATGTGTTCACTCAGAGAGAACATAGAAGATGATTAGAGTTACTTAAGGATTATGACATGAGTATTCTTTACCACTCAGGTAAGGCTAATGTTGTTGCTGATGCCCTGAGCAGGTTATCTATGGGCAGTACTGCCCATGTTGATGAAGAAAGGAGAGAGTTAGCAAAAGATGTGCATAGACTTGCACTCTTAGGAGTCTGACTGATGGATTCCACAGAAGGAGGAATGATGGTGACGAATGGGGTTGAATCATCACTAGTGTCAGAAGTGAAAGAGAAGCAAGACCAAGATCCCATTTTGCTAGACTTAAAGGCAAATGTTCATAAGCAAAGAGTATTAGCTTTTGAAGAAGGGAGAGATGGTGTATTGAGATATCAAGGTAGACTGTGTGTACCTATGGTGGATGGACTCCAAGAGAGAATCATGGATGAAGCTCATAGCTCCAGATATTATATTCATCCGATTTTCACAAAGATGTATAGCGATTTGAGAGAAGTGTATTAGTAGAATGGCATGAAGAAGGGCATTGCAGAGTTTGTTGCTAAGTGTCCGAATTGCCAACAAGTGAAAGCAGAGCACCAAAGGCCCGATGGTTTGGCTCAGATTATAGAACTTCTGGAATGAAAGTGGGAGATGATCAATATGGATTTCATCACATGTTTGCCAAGGTCTCGCAGACAACATGATTCTATTTGGTTGATTGTCGACAGAATGACAAAATCATCCCACTTTTTACCGATAAAGACTACCTACTCAGCAGATGATTATGCCAGGTTATATATTCAGGAGGTGGTAAGACTTCATGGGATCCCAGTCTCCATTATTTCAAATAAAGGTGCATAATTACTTGGGTTCAAAGGTGAACTTAAGTACTACCTTTCATCCTCAGACTGATGGGAAAATAGAACACACTATTCATACTTTAGAAGATATGTTGAGGGCTTGTGTGATTGATTTCAAAGGGAATTAGGATGATCACCTACCTCTCATTTAGTTTTCTTACACCAACAGTTACCACGCTAGGATCCAAATGGCTCCATATAAAGCTCTCTATGGGAGAAGATGCATATCTCCTATTGGATGGTCTGAAGTTGGTAAAGCAGGGTTGATAGGACCAGATTTAGTTCATCAAACTATAGAGAAGGTGAAAGTGATTCAAGAGAGGTTGAAAACAGCACAGAGTCGTCAAAAATCCTACACAGATGTTAGGAGAAGGCCATTAGAGTTCGAAATAGATGATTGGGTTTAATTGAAGGTTTCACCCATGAAGGGTGTCATGAGGTTTGGTAAGAAGGGGAAACTTAGTCTCCAGTATATTAGACCTTATCGCATAATCAAGAGGATTGGTAATGTACCTTATGAGTTGGAGCTACCTCAAGAGTTAGCAGCAGTTCATCCGGTGTTTCACATCTCCATGTTGAAGAAGTTCATGGCTGATCCTTCATTGATTATACCAACTAAAAATGTTGGGATTAAGGATAACTTATCTTATGAGGAGATTCCGATTTAGATTTTAGATTCCCAAGTTTGCAAGTTGAGGACCAAAGAAGTAGCTTTAGTCAAAGTCCTTTGGAGGAACCAATTTGTTGAGGAAGCTACTTGGGAAACTGAAGAAGATATGAAGAAGAGATATCCACATCTCTTTGAATCCGAAGGGAATGCAGATCAAGGTATTAATTCTCTTCTTAGTACTCATTGAATTATGAATGAGCATGTTGATTGTTGCATTTACTTGTTGGGTGTTTGAACTAGATGTTACCACCCTTAGCTTAGTGAAATAAAGCTCATCCGAGGACAAATGTTCCCAATGGGGAGATATTGTAATATTTCGCACCTAGAAACGACTATAAAGAGTTTAAAATATGAAAATATTGATTTTTGGAAAGAATAAGGAAATCTGGAAATTTTGTCTAAGTTAAGAAAGTGAGTTTTGGCCATTTTCAAACAGCCATAACACCTAGCTCAGGATGAGTTAGGAGCAGCTTTTGATATGGATGGAAAGCCCTTGGAGAGATCTTTCCAACGCTGCTAAGTCTGCGCGATTTTGACATCATATGAGTCAGATATGCCTTTCAGAAATTGGGTTGTTGGATTGAGGAAAGTCCCAATTCGGAATTTAGGAAGGGCAAAGTAGTCCTTTCTCTAATTTATTTCCCAATTCTCTTTTAAAGATTTATTGGGGTAAAAACTTATTTTTGTCAGATTAGAAAAACTAAATTCACGCTTAGGGCTTAGAGAAAAGAGAAAAGAAGAGTGAAAGGGAGAAAAGACAAAATATCGCCAAGAACGTCAAGCGTTTGGAGTGGAATTCATCAGTGGTGATCCCTATTAAGGTATGTGAGATCTTTTAGTGATGGTTTAGTTCACCCACACACAAACTTGTTTCAATTCAACGATTTTGTAGTTGTTTGAATGTTAAGAAAGTGAAGTTCTTGAAGAACATTGTTGAATTCTTGTTGGTTGATTGTTGAATGCCTAATGTTGATTTGATTCGTGTTTCAGGGTTGTTTTTTTTGTTAAATCTATTGGGTATTGAGAGTTTTAATAATCCTAAGTGTTTGGGGAAAGAACTATGGAAGTTAGGAGGGTTTAGATATGAAAACAGAGAAGAAACTTGTCAAAAAACTAGGGAAGGGGGTGGGGCGTCACGCCAGTCAGCGCGCCCCAAAAGGGGATCTGAAGCTTTGGGGCGACGCGCCAGCCAGCGCGCCCCAACAACTCCTCTGAAGTTTGAAGGCTGGCGCCCTGCGCCCCTCA
Organism: Solanum stenotomum; assembly: GCF_019186545.1. Taxonomy (NCBI): domain Eukaryota; kingdom Viridiplantae; phylum Streptophyta; class Magnoliopsida; order Solanales; family Solanaceae; genus Solanum; species Solanum stenotomum. The sequence continues at coordinate 54,112,106 of NC_064283.1, forward strand.
GAGCGCCAGGGACGCCAGTTCTCCCCATTCTCCCCCCACCTTTTCGTACTAGTTCCTAAGTGATGCACCTATGTTTCCTAGTTGTTTCTAACACTCTGAGGTACGTCTAAACATCATGAAATCATCCATAAACATGAGATCATGAACTTTGAATCCATAATCCAATTCAAGAAAAGTTAAGATCAAAGTCAAAGAAGTTAAGAGTCAAGTCTAGAAGTTAAGAAGCAAGTCAAAGCAAAGTTTTTTTAAAGTTTTCAAGAGTCTTTAACAAACGTTTTAACTTCGTTTTAAAGCGCAAGTTTCAAGTTAAGCAAAGAGTAAAGAGTTGATTCATTTATCAAAAAGCTATAAGGGAACTAAGTATTCCCAAAGAGTTTATAAATGTTTTCACATTTGAGCAAGAAAAAGGAACATCGATTCCAAGTGATCTTTTAAGCTAAGTTTTAAGTAATTATCTCAATTCAAAGAAAGAGTTTTGTTTTTACAAACATATGAGCTAAGTATATTTTGGGAGTAGTATTGAGCACCGATATGGGGATGCGAGTTCATATTAACTCAAGTCTCCATAAACCATGTAGCCATCATAGGTAGTAAAGGATTATGCTTTTTAGATGACTCTTTAAGATGCTTTTAGCATAGACTAGTGGATCCACTAAGCTAAGCGTTCTATATAATGACAAAGTATAGGACAGTTCTGACAGTGTGGGAAAGACGTTATATCACCACTTAGGCTTATAGTGGTGGTTGTCGGTTAGAGAATCTCCCACAAAAGTTATATTACTTTTATATATAAGTAAATTTGAGTTTGTTATTGCTTTATCTTTAACAAATCAAGTTGTTTACACTATATTACAAACTTTATATATATATTTCATGTGTCTTATTGCTTTATATTGAGTTCAGTTATTCATGAGTTGTACAAGGCCAAGGTAAGTGCTCCTTCTTACTCTTTTCAATTTTAAGTTGTTGTTTAGCATTCCAACTCGCATATTCGTACATTCAATGTACTGATGTCAGTTGTCCTGCATCGTCTTATGATGCAGACGCAGCTAACCAAGATCAGCATCCAGTACCTCGTTGATCCAACTTGATCATTCAGAATTTGTTGGTGAGCCTCCTTGTATTCCGAAAGACCCCTTTTATTCTCTTTCTAGTTAGTTCATTAGGATGTTGTGGGGTTTGTCCCAACATCCATCCCAATTATTTCTTAAGTTTGCATGAGTTATATTTTTTTTATGTTTAAGTCTTCCGTTGAGTTAAGTAAGTCAGGCAAAGGGTTCACTTGAGTCCAGTAATGGTCTTCGAGTGCCAGTCCCACCCATGGTGTAGGCTCGGGGCGTGACAATTGTAGTCGCATGAGTTGGGTCTATTTTTTAGAATGCAATCAGAAATATTTCAAAAATTCATGTACTTTAAAGCCCAGGTTGAGAAGCAAAGTGGTCTGTGCATAAAATTTTTTTGCACAGATAGAGGCGTTGAATTCTTGTCCAAGGAGTGTAATCTGTTTTGAGAGGAAAATGGCATTCATAGGGAGATTAAAACACCTTATTCTCCGGAGCAAAATGGTGTTGTTGAGCAAAAAAATCGCACTATTGTGGAGATGGCAAGAAGCATGTTACAAGAGAAGGGAGTTCTGAATCAATTTTGGGCTGAAGCTGTAGCGACATCAGTCCATTTATTGAATCTGTCTCCAACAAAGGCTGTTATGCATCAAACTCCATTTGAAGCTTGGATGGGTAGTAAACCAACTGTAAGTTATGTAAGAATTTTTGCTTGTATTGCTTATGCTATGGTAAATTCCCAATTTTGTCTTAAGTTGGATGAAAAATCTGAAAAATGTGTTTTAATTGGTTACTACACACAATCTAAAGCATATAGACTGTATAACCTAGGGGTGCGCATCGGTCGGTTCGGTTCGGTTTTAGGTGTTATTGGTTCGGTTTATCGGTTTGTAAATACTTCAAACCGATAAGCAAACCAATAACATATTTCTTATCGGTTTTTGGTTAATCGGTTTATGGTACTTAACGGTTCGGTTTTCGGTTTAACCAATAAGAAAATACTCATATATATTATATACACGATAAGAAAATTTTCAAATAAACCATATGATTTTTCCAGCATTTAGCATGAAAATAATAATCATAAAAGTAACAATCATTTTTCTTGCAAGTTTAGACATTAGACACATTCAAAGGAAAAAGTGTGAAAGTAACAATCGTTTAACCATTAACAAAAAGTGTGAAAGTAACAATCGTTTAACCATTAACAATAAGACTAGTAAATTTAGTATAGTCTTATTGGGTTATCGGTTTAACCATTAACAAAAATTATAAAATCGGAAACCGAACCAATAATCCAATAAAAAATTTTGCAAAACCGTTTAAAAACCGTTAGCCCAATAACCCAATATCAATAAACCAATAGTGTTTTTTTCAGTTCGGTTTATTGGTTAAATCGATTTTTGCACACCCCTAGTATAACCCTCTTAGTGGAATGAATTTTATTAGAAGGGATGTAGTATTTGATGAAATGGCAAGCTTGAATTGGAGTGGAAGCAACGATAAGATGCAAGAGCAGATTCCTTTGCCCACTGAAATCACTTTTGATGCAATTCAGGAGCCAACTCCTATAGCTAGAGTACCCAGTTCTAGTACCACTTCTCCAGTTTCATTTTCTTCAACTTCAGGGAGTAGAAACTTTTCATCTAATACTCTTGAAGAGTCTTCAGATGGGCCAATTCCATTAAGAAGATCAACAAAGCTTAAAAAGCCAAACCCCAAGTACGCCAATGACATGTATACAACTTGTCAATTTTCTTTTGCTATTTCAGATACTACACATTATGAAGAAGCAGTTGAAAAGGAAGAGTGGCATAGAGCGATGTTAGAAGAAACGAAAACTATCAAAAAGAATGGCACATGGGAGATGGTGGAATTACCAGAAGACAAAAATGCAATTGGTTCGAAATGGGTGTTCATGACAAAGTTTGCAGCGGATGGGAGCCTGCAGAAGCATAAAGATCATCTTGTGGAAAAAGGATATGCACAACAATATGGTATTGATTTTGAAGAAACATTTTCTCTGGTTGCTCAATTTGAAACTGTTATACTTGTTCTAGCATTGGCTGCACAGTCACAATGGCTAGTTTATTAATTTGATGTCAAGTCGGCATTTCTCAATGGAGACCTACAAGAAGAGGTCTACGTAGCACAACCAGAAGGTTTCATAAAGAAGGGAGATGAAACAAAGGTCTACAAACTAAAAAAGGCATTGTATGGTTTGAAGCAAGCCCCTCAAGCGTGGTATAGCAAAATTGATGGGTATTTTCAGAGAAAGGGATGTATGAGAAGTGAGAATGAACCCACGTTGTATGTAAAGAAGAAAGGTTATGATTTCATCATTGTTTGCCTTTATGTTGATGATATCATTTATTCTAGCTCTTCTATTTCTCTAGTGGATGAATTTAAGTCTCAAATGATGAATGAGTTTGAGATGTCAGATATGGGGTTATTACATTATTTTCTTTGCCTTGAGGTCCATCAAGCTGAAGATGGAATATTTCTTTCACAAAGGAAATATGTCAAGGACGTTCTCACTAAGTTTGGTTTGCTTAATTGCAAGCCTGCTGCTACACCTATGAATGTTGGTGAAAAACTGCAGCTTAAGGATGGAGCAGAGATGGACAATGCTAGAAGTTTCAGAAGCATGGTTGGAGGTTTAATTTACCTAACCCATACTCGCCCCGATATTGCATTCTCTATTGGTGTTATATCCAAGTTTATGCAACAAAACTCAAAGGTTCATTTTGGAGCAGCAAAAAGAGTTCTGCGTTATGTCGCTGGAAGTATGGACTATGGGATTTGGTATTCACAAGTTTCTAACTTTAGATTATGTGGGTTCACTGATAGTGACTATGCTGGTTCATTGGATGATAGACGAAGCTTTTCAGCACATATTTTTACTCTTGGGTTAGGAGTAATAAATTGGAGCTCAAAGAAGCAAGCCAACAACCTTATCCACCTCTGAAGCTGAGTACATTGCAGCTACTTCAGCCGCTTGCCAAGCTATTTGGCTAAGAAGGATGTTAGCAAAATTTCAACATAAGAAAGAAACTGCAACAGAGATATACTGCGACAACAAAGCATCAATCTCCATGACAAAGAATCCAATTTTTCATAGTAGAACGAAGCACATTGATGTTCGCTTCCATTTCATTCGTGATTTGGTTGCAAAGGAGGAGATTGTATAAGCATTGCAGCACTCATAAGCAATTGGCTAATATATTGACGAAGTCGTTGGCAGCATACAAGTTTATCTATTTGAGGGCTTTGCTTGATATTTGTAACTTTGAATCAAGGGCAAATGAAGACTGATTCAAAATATGACCTGGTCAATTAAGTTTGTTAGTAGTGTCCTATATTCTAGGGCTAGTTGTTAGCAAATATGTTGATCATGATGCAGTACTTTCTAGTTGTGTTTTGGTTAGTAATTAGTTGTTTAGTTAATGGAAGTAGTGGTCATTTAGTGACTTAGTAGTTTGTTATTTTTAAGTCTATATAAAGTTGTACTTTCCTGTGATTTCACATACTGAAAAACAGAAAAGACTTCAGCATACTATTCTCTATTTCTTCTTAAAGTTTTCCTGCCTATTTACTCCAACAATATATATATGAAAAATCTTACTTATTTTAATTAATAAACTATTTTTTCATTACTTCTAAGTTATAATAATCTAAAAGTCATTATTGTTACTCCAATCTTTCAACTATTCTATTACTAATGAGGAGAAGCCCAAAATGTACTATCATAACTATTCAAACATTTCATAGTTAACAATGCTAAAAAAAGGAATTTTAAAACTCACCATACATATTAGTATAAATATATCTCGTGTTTCTTTTTTTTTTCCTTTCAAATTCAGAATTAGCATTTCAATTTTCTTTGTTTATTCTTAAAATTTTTGGTTGTGCTTATGTGTTATAGGTTCTTTTCTTTAAGCTTATATATAAATATTATTTATTTTATTTTATTTTTAAATAAGCTTTACAAATATTAGAACTAGGCTATATTAGTATAAATAAAAATGATATTTAAAAGAGGATGTCTTATCTAACAATATTATATTAAAGACTACCTATTATATATATATATATATATATATATATATATTTAATGATAAAAAGCTTCACATAACATAAATTCATCATCTTAAAAAGAATCCTAATTCCTCTGGTGGTGACTTGCCAAATGATAGATAACGTAAACATTAATATTTAATAGAGGATATATATGATTTAATCAAATCCTATTAATTGTCAAGTTTTTTAATCTCCTTCGGTTAACAATTAGTATTAATGATGGATTTAACCTAATTCTTATATAAATGAACATTAAGAATGTGCCTAATTCTCAACGGTCATTGAATTATGTAGAAATTTTCTTTTGCGATCAAATCGGAGCCATTTAATCATCTTTGTATACTCGTTTTAGTACGGTTACATACTATATATCATATTTTTGGACCTAATAACATAAAATTTAATTATTACTTTAATTACCAAACCAAGTTTTGTTGTCCAAATTTTACAATTTCATGGAATGTCTAATCATTTTACATACGATAAAAAAGTTATTTAAATAGATTGACTGTTCATATATTTCAAATTATATATATTTTTTGTTAAAAAGTTTGTGATACTCATTACAATGTGATTTGATATAACTCATACCTTATATAATATTTCGTAGAACTCACGTGCGAAGCACGTGTCCAGAACTAGTAAGTTAAAAAGGGAAAATATGTTTTTTTTATTTAAATAAAACGTATTTTCTTCTTCAAATGCATCTCCGCCTGCCCAAAACTTTCTTCTTCTTCAGCCCTCCAAGCTACGCCTCTTGTTCTTTGAATTCACCATTACACACATTCACTTCTTTTTCTTTACAGGCACTTCTCAGCTTCCCCCCACCCCACCAACCCCTTTAACCGCCACTTTCGGAAGACTCTTCTCTTTCTTGAGAACATGATTTATGTTAGGCATAATACATAAATGCACATTTATGGCCTATAACTTTGGGTGTGTACAAGTAGACACTTAGATTTATATAAAATTGAATAAGTAGACACATGCGTCCTATGTGGCATAATACACATAAAATTTCATTTAGGACAACACATAGGACGTGTGTATACTTGTTATCATGACCTAGACTGTCGTGAGTGGCACCCACACTAACCCTCCGGTGGGAGAACCATTACTACAGCCCATCTAAACACATTAACCAAGGACTAAACATTTAAAGCTACGGAAGCAGGTTTAATGCAGAAATAAAATAGAGTTCCCATAAACTCCGAAAGTTTTACAAAACCCATTATAGAAATATTGCGGAAACAAAGCCTAAAACCTTAAAGTCAATGTACCAAAACTCTACTAACGATAAGTCTAAGAACAAAGGGTACAACCCCGAAACTAACAACGAATATCTAAAGTATTAGTCTAAGTACGAACATAAATAGACTAAACAAAATTAGAATTCATGGCAGTCTGGAAGAACTGGCTCATCCTTGAATTCGGTCTCGATCAGTGATCTTCTTAGCGAGGTATGTTAGTAGCCGCCTAAAGATGCCATGTACTTGACAAAGAAAGAGCAAGTGCAATATCAGTACACAACCACAGTGTACTGGTAGGATCATACGGCTATTCCAATAAGCAAACATACATAAGCAGTCACAACATAGTAAACATGACATGCACATAATATATACACATATATCAGTTATCAATCAAGAACAACATACAATTCCACATTCTTATTAACAAGTAAATATACCAATTCAATGGTCCTCTCATGAACCCATACCCAAACTTTTAGTGTGCCGGAACGTAACACCCGATCCCAATTAGTGTGTCGAAACGAGACACCCGATTCAATGTTTATGTCGGCACGTGACATCCGATCTCAGTTAGTGTGTCGAAATGTGACACCTGATCCATTCAACATACCACAATCACAATCACAATGTACATTCTCATAATCATACAATCAGGTGGTGATTCATGGCATATAGTTATTCATTCATACTCATTTACATTAGGTTTGATCTATAGTGCAACATTCGCATACATACATGCATTACAATGTAGCAATTACTCGCATACATCACACCAACATGAAATCAAACCATCACCTACCTCGAAACCAAGCTTAAATCCCCTGAGGCACTTGAATCTTCCCTTTACAGATTCTTTCCGCTTGTTCGTGGTCTAAAAACAACAAATTAATACAAGGATCAATAAACAAGTCCTAATTACCTGGAATCTAATCAACATTATCAACCATAAGCCAAACCCATGATCCCAATACCTAACTTAGGGATTTTTCCACCATTAACTTCAGGCCAAAACCCTCCCCCAATGATAATTACCCATGAATTTACATTCTACAGATCGAAAAATAGATTCGGGGAGTGAAATCCTTACCTTTACCATCAAAGTCGTAGAAAACTGTCAAGAAATCGCCTGGGGTCGTCTCATACTCTTAAGAACAAAGTTTGCAGAATAATGACGTTTTTGGGTATTAATACCGACTTAATTCACGACTAGCCCGCTATGGCGGACCCCATCCTGCCACAGCAGCCCCTCTCTGGCGGGAATAATCCCGTCCTGGTGGTTTGCACGAAAACAGAGAGTGGGAATTTGAGTTCCAAACTCCCATTTCACAACACACCTTCAATCCATGACATTCAGAAAATACCCATTCATGCTATGATTGATTTTGGGAGTTATACTCTCCCGAAATTAATTCTGTAAAGTCATACGAATGCCTTAACGTCTTAGAAATTTACTCATGTCATCAAAATTACAATTAGATCTCTCATTCATTACCAGATTTCCCTAGACCTTACCTGACTCAGATTACATCCAAATCTGGACTAGGCTAGGAATTTCCAAGTTACTACCCAAAAGTTTTCTGGCCCAAATTCTTTCCCCATTGGTTTCTCCCCTAACGACAGAATCAAGTCGATACACTTGTTCAACTTTTGGATAGTTGAAGTGCCTATTTTTATACACCCAAAGTTGGAGGCATAGATGCCAGTTAAGGTCAAATTAAAGAGCACATTACATATTATGTCTTTATTCTATTCTTTTTCTACTATTTACCACAAACTATAGTAAAACCTCTCTAAATTGATATTGTCGGATTCATGAAATATTATTATTTTGTAGAGGTATTATTTGATGGATAAACAAATATTTATTTATTTAAAGAGTATTTTAGAGATTCAGTGAAGGTTTATTTTGATAACATCATTTGGGGATGAAGCCTCAAAGAATTTAAATGAACCCTCTAGTGAAAATGATATTCATGAATTTGACATCATGATAAATAATCTCGATTACGGCAACACAATGAATGGCAATAACCTGTTAGATTACACAAATGAAAATGATATATATTCAGAGGTTCAAAGCTTTAGAAGAAATTGTGAATACCATCGGAGAAAGCAACGTTGATGATGAAGTTGAAGACAATACAATACCTTTGGAACCAGTTACCAGATCCAGGATCTCTGTGAAGGGGGTTCAAAGTATAAAGTAGTACACATGTTAAATTTACAAGATGAAAAACAGAGTGAGATGAGAAGGAAAATATTAATCTTAACCCGCTAAATTTAACTTGTCATGTTGCTTTTAGGTTCTTCCTACTCTTACACTGCTTCATCGAGTTTTTAAAAAAAATTGTGCTCTTTTTTTTTGGTTTTGCAACATTTTAGTTTATTTTAATTTTTTTTTTCAAAAAAAATCTGAATTAAAGCCCCTTTGATCATATGTTACTATAAAAAAACCCAAGATTTTTAAAAAGGAGTAAGAATTGAGTTACTAATATTATAATGAATATTCAGAAGATAAATAAATGGTATCATCAATTTTTTAGTTCATTTATTTCAAATTACTAGGTTAATCATTTGTAAAAAAAAAAGACGAATGATCAATAAATTAAATAAGATTAATTTTGTTTCCATCTCTTTAAAATAAAACTAAAAAAATAGGAGTGAAATACTATAAAATTAAAGAAAGAAAATTCAACTAAACAGATTTTATTAAAACATATTCACGATTTTTAAATTTCTTCGTTTGATTAAATTTAATTTACTTTATTTTATATAAACAATTTTTCTAATGCAATTTAAATTTAATAACAATTCGTCGTTTCTTCAACTTAGTACATGAAAAGAGAGCTATGTAGAATTAAAATGATCAATATAAATAAGAAAAAAAACAGATAAAATTACAAAGAATGTAGCTAATAAATTTAAACAAAGACAAAGACAAATTGAGAAAAAGAAATAGCATAAATAGAAAAGTAATAAGAAAAAATGAATAAGGCTTCAAGGGAATCTGAGCCTAAAACTTGAGCCCATCTAAGCCTTATTCAAAGCAAAAAAAAAGAGTGAAAATATTGCACACAATGAGAATCAAACACGAGCCTTTCTGGCATATAATTGTCATGCCCCGAGCCTACACTCTGGACGTGGTCGGCACTCGAGAACAATCGTTGGTCCCAAGAGAACCCTTGGCCTTACTGACTACTTAGTGGAAGACTTACTCAAGTAAAATGGGGACTCCAATTACCACACTTTAACTAGTAATATCTCAAAACAACTTAACTCAATGAATGTCTAAAAGTACTTACATAAACATAAGCAAACAACTCAACGTCTCAAAACATCACAAGAGAAATAGTGAAAGACTCATCAACTACTACTGTCTATGAAGCCTCTAAATACTACGATAAATGTTAGGACAAGACCCACGACATCTTAACAAAGCTGCAATATAAATGTGGAACCCTCCGGAAAGCAAGGAGGCTCACCAAAGCTAACTGGAATACAAATGGTATCAACGGAGCACCTATTGATGACCCTGATCACCTGTATCTGCATCATAAAAAGATGTCGGTTGAATGACATTAGTACATTGAATATACGAGCATGTAAGGGGAAAACTAAAGCAATAGTTAATTGAACTGACAGGGCTGGAAGAAATACTCACCGCAACTCAACTCAATACAAAGAAACAATGATAGATAAAATGTTCAAAACATGAGATAAAACTCAATGATGTATAAAAATATAATAACATACTCTTTACTCTTATTTGGAGATTCTCTAACCGACAACCATCACTATGAGTTATGTGATGATACAATGTCTCACCCACGCTGCCAGAATTGTCGTATACCTTGTTGGGGTATAGAATAGTTCAACTAACTGGATCCACTAAGCTATGCATAAAAGCAATAAGGAATCATCTAAAAAGTATGATCATTTACCCATGTTGGCATACATAGTTTATGAGGATTTTGTGTTGTTTGAACTCATCCCCATATAGGTGCTCAATACTACTCCCAATAATATATACTCATGCTTAAATGTGTAAAACATAACTCTTTCTCAGTTTGAGGTGATTACTCAAAAGATCATCTTAAAAGAGGTAATACTCTGAAACTTCTATAAACTTGTAAACTCATTTAGAAATTGATGTTTCTCTCCTTTAAAATGTAAAAGTGTTACATTTGGGAATACTAGTTCCCTTATATTCATTTTTGTAACATGAAACACAAATCTCCTCATTCTCATACTCATTTACTCAAGACTTAGTTCAAATCTTTAGTTAATTGCAAAAGGATTCTCTAATTTAACTCAGAAGGACCTCTTGAACTTTCCTCTTAACTTTACTTTAATTTGAAATGTAAATTAAGACATTTAATTAGGATCTGTAGGATCTGTCAAGGATTAATGAAGACTTTAAGAGTTAATATAAAGAAGAGAACGAAAATATGATTCAAAGGAACACATACGGGATGAAAAACAACGAAGAAAAGGGCCTGGCAACCCCGGCGCATCAGTGGCTTGTCGTTCCAGCCCCAAAAGGTTTGGGGCTTCTTTAGGGTACATTGTAGGCGCAGGACGCCAGCCCTCCTAGCGCCTTGGTTGCACATTCGCCCACCGTAAACCTAGAAACCCGACGAATTTGCTTGCTCAATTTCGAGTCCTAACTCATTTAGAATCTATTGGTTTCTTCCGAACTCTCTTTAATTCACAAACCCAACATAAAATTATCAAAATTCCACCCAAATTCTATCAAGAAACACCACTCATTCGCAATACCCTCACCTCAAGAACTAAAAACCTCCATTGTTAAAGAATGGGGCTAAAACTGTAGAACTACTTAAGAATCTTTACATAAATGATATCATGGACGAATTAATGGAAGAATTACATGATTGGTGTGAGAACGAACAAGTCCATCACTATGAGAAACCTCACAGACCTGGAAAGAACGATTGTTCTTGGTGAAATTCCTCAACCCTTGAATGCACGCTTGAAAACACTCTTTTCCTGTTCTTGAAACTTCATCCTAAAATTCTAGTTGTTTAGGAATGTGAAAATTATTTTAGTGTCTGATTAGGACCCGAAATTGGGTGATAAAAACGTGGACAAGTGGAGTGGGATAAGGAAAAGACCAAAAATACCCCTTTTCAAACGGATGAAAAGCCTTAACTAGAGAAGCTTCACTCAAACGGGCTTAACTTCTTACTCCGAGTTTAGAATTTAGCAAACATGGTGGCGTTCGAAAGATGACTCAGAGACCTTCAATTTGATACCGCATAGACCACCTAACTCTTTATGTGATAAAATATATGGTCATTTGAAGTTGACCCAAAACTAAAAATTGATCGAAGTTTGAGGTGTTACAATAATGAACCCCCTTAACCACTACACTATCCTTCCTTTTAGTGTTGAGGAGGTTCAATTTAATAAAGATACTCATAAAATTAGAATTTAACCTTACATATGCGGTATAATTTTTCGATGAAGGGAGTTTGGGTGAACCCCTAAGCTCCACTTAGGTCCACGCCTGCTAGTTACGCATAAGAAAGCACTTCTCGCGTCTAAAATCTTAACAATTTTCGGTGTAGTTTTAGAAGAAAACACTGGAACTTTTGGATGCAATAAGAAAAAATAGAGATGAGCTTCAACTAGATTAAATTTTAACAAAAAACACTAAAATTATATTTCACTAAATTGTTTTAAATATTTTTGTAATTTTAAGTTATTCATTTATAATATTAATGACACCATATTTTTATATATGGGTCTTTTAAAAATATATTATCTTATCAAATCGGTAGTTGTTTTTCACTTGCCCAAGTTCAGATAGGAGAAAATATTATTTTACAGAGTTTATTAATTACCAAATATGAATTTAGAGAGGTTATATTGATATCATTTTTTGTGCACATAAATGATTGGAATTTATATTTGTATAATTTCTTTAATAAGAATAAAGTATGGATGATTTTTTTTTGGAGAAAACGTCTTAAATGGTCCTTGAACTATTGGAGTAGGTCTAAAATAGTCCATTAACTATACATTTATCAAATTTAGTTCTTTAACTATTGAAAACGTTATCAAGTTTGGTCCCTTAACTATTCACTTACCGGTTTTAGTCCTTTAAGTATTCAAAAACTTATCAAGTTTGGTCTCTGCCTAATTCTTTTTATACAAATAGCTTAGATTTACACCAGCGAAACTCATGCCTGCGTGAAATTAAATGGTCAACCCATTTTGTCAATTGTTTCTCTCTCTCTCCCCCTAAGTTTTCTTCAAATTACTCTTAATAAACGAACCTAACTCCATCGATTCAAAATAAAATTAATGAGGAAAGAAGATATAAATATTTTATTCAATGGAGGATAATATGAAGCTGTTGCTAGTGACTTGAATATGCTATGTTCCCTTCTCAAGCGGTTAACGATTCATAAACAGTGTGAAATTTTTTACTACTCAAATTTCTCTACGTAAAATAAAACGACTAGAATAATAAAACCGATCTCTTTCGAAATTAAAAAATAATAATTAAGAAGTTGCAAATCTACCATTTTATAAATTTCAACTTCTAAAAAATTAAATAAATTTCCTTCAACAAAGTCGTTGGAGTACAAAATTTGAAAGCAAAATACATGAGTAAAGAACTTTTAATTTTATTCTCATTGTAAGAAATTTATTTCTATTAAATAAAAATGAATCCCTCTCCACACCTAATGGGTAATAACTTTTAATTTTTTACTTTTTAAAATATTTTTTAGCAATTTCAACACATTAGCAGTAGTAATATGTTTCATTTTACCAACAAGGGTTGTGGTTCACTGGTGAGAGTGCTTTACTCTTAACCAGAGGTCTCGGATTCGAACCCTGGGCATAGAGAAAATCCTGTTGAGAGCGCCACCCTCGAATGGGCCCTGGAGAGCGCGATTCGGATTTAGTTGGAGCTCCAATGTGGGCTCCGAACACTAGGCGGGAAACCAAAAGAAATATGCTTCATTTTATCCTTTATTGAATAAAATCATGACTACCACTGGAAAACGAGTAGGTCGAGTCGAACATGAGTTAAATAAAATGGGTAAAATACTCGAATCCACTCATATTTTAAATGGGTAAAAACGAGTTACCCAATGGATAATATGGGTATCCATATTCACCCATATTATTATAGGGACCATGCTAAAAGCTTTAAAAGAAAAATCTCTTGCCTCACTCTTCACCCCCCCCAAAAAAAATTCTTAAAACTTTTTAAATTTAACCTGCCCACCCATCCCCAACTCCAACGCCTCAAAAATGATTTGTTTTACTACTTCAACCCTACCCACAACCCCACAACTCAATTTTTGTAAAATTTATTTTTTACTACTTCGCCCCCTCTCCCACCACTACCCCACCCCTACCAGGCCCCTCCCCCAGCTCCTTCCCAAAAAATAATTTTTTTTCAAAGAAAAACACCTTAAAAAATATTAATGATACTTTTCTTTCTTTTTATAAATGAGTCCCATTTACCCATTTTACCCAATTAACTAATATTTAAAAGGGTAATATGAATTTGACTCATTTTTACCCATTTTAAATGAATTGGATACCCAACTCATTTTAGATGGGTAATTTGAATGTGTAACCATATAAATTACCATTTTTCCATCCCTAATAATGACTTAAATTTTATTTTCTCATGAATTTTATTTGTAATTATTGAGGTTAAAGTTATTTTCATAAGAGTAATTTAAAGAAAAAGTAGTGGGGAGAGGCAAACAACTGGAAAACGGGTTAAAGATTTAATTTCAAGACATGAATTCTATTAATATAAACCTAAGCTATTTGTATAAAAATTAAACATAGACCAAATTTGATAAGTTTTAAAATACTTAGAATACTAAAACCGATAAGTGTATAGTTAAGAGACAAAATGATAAGTATATAGTTAAGAGACCAAACTTGATAACATTTTGAATAATTAAAGGACTAAATTGTTAGTTGACTGATTCAATAGTTTAATGTTGTTTGTGGCAGTAACTCTAGGAGTCATAATTAGTTGATGTTAGTTAGTTAGCAGGTCATGGGTTAGTGCTAAACTAGTGCCCTATTTTTTCTCTAGGTTTGTTTCTTTCCAAGTTCTATCTAAAGACTTGTAGCGTTGTCTTCTGAAGTAATAAAAAAAAAGATCAAGTTTCTCTCTGTTAACATCTTATTCGAGTAGTCGTTCATATCTTCTGCCAGCATTCTTGGTATCAGAAGCTTTACTCCTGGTTAAGACCCATCTTTTCCTCAAGCAGGGATTGGTATATATAGTAACAGAGAAAAATAGTGAACTCTTGTGAGATTTTTTTCCTAGAGAAATCATACAATTTCCATGGCAGGAAACGAGACAGCAGCTTCGTCACAACCCTGAATTCCAATTTTCAGAGGGGAAAATTATTAGTTCTGGAGTCTAAAAATGAAGAATTTTTTCAAGTCTCAAGAACTATGGGATGTAGTTAAGACTGGAATTCCAGAAGGGCATGCAAGCCACCTGAGAGAACATCGAAAGAGAGAGCAAAAGTTCTATTCACGATCCAGCAATCTCTTGATGATGAAATTTTTACTTGCATATCAGCAGCCGAGACTTCCAAACAAGCATGGGAGATCTTGAAGCAAGAGTACTTTGGAGATGATAAGGTAATTACTATTAAATTACAAACTCTGCGACGTGATTTTGAAACATTATTCATGAATGAAAGTGAATGTGTGCAAAGATATTTGTCTAGAGCATCTGCTATTGTTAATAGGATGAGGTCCTATGGTGAGAAAATTGATAATCAGATTGTTGTGTCTAAAGTGTTGAGAATTTTAACCACCAAATTTGAGCATGTTGTTACTGCAATTGAGGAATCTAAGGACCTATCTACCTATTCTTTCGATGAATTAATGAGTTCCTTGCTAGCTCATGAATATAGGCTAAATAGGTCCCGTGAGAAAGTTCAAGAGAAGGCATTTCAGGTTAAGGGGGAGTTTGGTTACAAGGGAAAAGCAGAAAACTTAGCAGGACATGGACATGGCAGAGGCAATTTTCGTGGTCGAGGCCGTGGTGGTAGCGGCAGAGGTAGAAACCAAGTTGGTGAATTCTGTCAGTAAAAGAGCAATATTCAATGCCGATACTGCAAGAAATTTGGCCACAAAGAAGTTGATTATTGGACGAAGCAGAAAGATGAGCAGAAGGAAGCCAATTTCACTCAAAATGTGGAAGAAGAAAGTAAGTTGTTTTTGGCTAGTTCCCAAATAACTAAAAGTGTGAATGTTGTGTGGTTCATTGACAGCGGATGCTCAAATCACATGTCAAGTTCAAAGTCTCTATTCAGAGATCTTGATGAGTCCCAGAAAAGTGAGGTGCGACTAGGAGATGATAAACAAGTGCACGTTGAAGGGAAAGGTACAGTTGAGATAAAAACTGTCCAAGGTAATGTGAAGCTTTTATATGATGTGCAATATGTCCCTACTTTGGCTCATAGTGTGTTATGTGTTAGCCAATTGATGACCAGTGGCTACTCAGTTTTTTTTTTTTTTATGATAGTGCATGCGGCATTAAGGACAAAAAATATAGACGAACGATAGCTCGTGTGCCTATGACTGAAAACAAAATGTTTCCTCTTGATATTTCAAATGTTGGTAATACTGCCCTAGTTGTTAAAGGAAAAAGTGAGACTAATTTGTGGCACTTACATTATGGACATTTGAATGTTAATGGGTTGAAACTTTTGGTTCAAAAGGACATTGTTATTGGCTTGCCAAAAATAAATGAACTTGACGTGTGTGAAGGATGTATCTAGTGGAAGCAAAACTAGGAAATCGTTTCCAGTGGGAAAATCATGGAGTGCTACAACTTGTCTTGAACTTGTGCATGTTGATTTGTGCGGACCAATGAAAATGGAATCCCTTGGTGGAAGTCGATATTTTTTAATGTTTACTGATGATTAGAGACGCTTTAGTTGGGTTTATTTCTTGAAATTCAAATAAAAAACCTTTGACAATTTCAAGAAACTTAAGGCATTTATAGAGAATAAAAGTGGCAACAAGATAAAATCACTTCGTACCGATAGAGGTGGTGAATTCTTGTCTAATGATTTTAATTTGTTCATTGATGAGAATGGAATTCGCAGGGAACTTACAACGCCATATACACCAGGACAAAATGGTGTGGCCGAGCGGAAGAATAGGATGGTGGTAGAAATGGTTCGAAGTTCATTGAAAGCAAAGGGCATATTTTTGGGGAGAGGCTGTTGCAACTGCTGTATATCTTTTGAATATCTTGCCAACAAAAGTTGTTTGGAACACAACACCTCTTGAAGCTTGGAATGGTAAGAAGCTTCGGGTAAGACACTTAAGAATCTTTGGTTGTATAGCATATGCTTTGGTTAATTTTCACTCTAAGCTTGATGAAAAATCTACAAAATTCATTTTTGTTGGCTATAGTCTTCAATCCAAATCATATCGCCCATATAATCCGATAAGTGGCAAAGTGATTATAAGTAGAAATCTTGTGTTTAATAAGGATGTAAGTTGGAACTTTAATTCTAGGAACATGATATCCAATATCCAATTGCTATCTACTGATGAAGAACCTGCAGTAGATTCTGGAAATTCACCAAATTCTTCTCCTGTAAGCTCATCAATTGCACCATTAACAATTGTTGCACCTGATCAGTCTTCAGTTGAGCCGATTCAACTAAGAAGATCAACAAGGGAAAAGAAACTAAATCCTAAGTACTCTAATACTGTAAATACTTCTTATCAATTTTCTTTGTTTGTTTCAGATTATGTTTGTTATGAAGAAGCAGTAGAACAAACTGAATGGAAGAATGATATGATTGAAGAGATGCAAGAAATTGAAAGAAACTCTACATGGGAAGTTAGTTGATGTACCTGAAGGAAAGAATGTAATAGGGCTCAAATGGGTGCTTCTAACAAAGCACAATGTTGATGGGAGCATTTAAAAGAACAAAGTTCAACTCGTGGCGAAAGGCTATACACAACAACAATGTGTAGATTTTGACGAAACCTTTTCTCCTGTTGCTCGATTTGATATTGTGAGAGTTGTTTTGTCTTTGTCTGTGCAATTGCACTTGCCCGTGTATCAATTTGATGTGAAGTATGCTTTCTTGAATGGAAATTTAGAAGAGGAGGTTTATGTTTCACAACCTCAAGGCTTTATGATTACTGGCAACGAGAATAAAGTCTACAAGTTAAGAAAAATTATTTACGGGCTAAAGCAAGCTCCACATGCATGGCATAGCAAAATTGACTCATTCTTTCAAGGTAGCGGATTCAGAAGAAGTGACAATGCGTCCACTTTGTACTTGAAGAAACAAGGTACTGACAATTTTTTGTTGGTTTGTCTCTACGTTTATGATATGATTTATATTGGTTCTTCAAAGTCTTTAGTTAATGATTTCATGTCCAGTATTATGAGAAACTTTGAGATGTCTGACTTGGGCTTACTGAAATATTGATTGTGGCTTGAGGTTATCCAAGATAAAGATGGAATTTTAATTTCATAAAAGAAATATGCATCTTTTGAAAAAGTTCCATATGATGAACTGTGTAGTACCGATGAATATCAATGAAAAGTTGCAATGTGCAGATGGAACTAAGAAAGCAAGTCTTAAATTAATTAGAAGTTTAGTTGGTGGCTTGAATTATCTAATGCACACTACACCTGGTATTGCCTTTTATGTTAGTGTTGTGTCCAGATTTTTGCAAAGTCCCACAAAGAAACATTTTGGTGCTGCGAAGCGAGTTCTTCGTTATGTTGCTAGAACAATAGACTTTGGTATCTGGTATTCTAAAGCACCAAATTTCAAAATGGTTGGTTTTACTGACAGTGATTATGCAGGCTGCTTGGATGACCGAAAAAGCACTTCCGGAAGTTGTTTCAGCTTTGGTTCTGGAGTTGTGACATGGAGTTCAAAGAAGCAGGAGACAGTAGCTTTGTCGACATCTGAGGTAGAATATACAATAGCAAGTTTAGCATCACGACAAGTTTTATGGCTCCAGAAATTACTTGAAGATTTTAGTTACGAGCAAAAGGAGTCTACTGAGATTTTTTCTAATAGCAAATCAGCAATTCCTATGGTTAAGAATCCCTCTTTTCATGGGAGAGCTAAGCACATTGATGTGCAATATCACTTTATCCGGACATTGGTAGAGGATGGAAGAATAGTGCTGAAATTTTGTGGCACAAACGAGCAAGCAGCAGATATATTTACAAAGTCTCTTCCTCAGGCTAAGCATGAATATTTCAGGTTGCAGTTGGGAGTGTATGATTTTGAATCAAGGGGAAGTGTTAGTTGATTGATTCAAAAGTTTAATGTTGTTAGTGGCAGTACTTTTAGGAGTCCTAATTAGTTGATGTTAGTTAGTTAGCAGGTCATGGGTTAGTGCTAAACTAGTGCCCTATTATTTCTCTAGGTTTGTTTCTTTCCAAGTTCTATTTAAAGACTTGTAGCGCTGTCTTCTGAAGTAATTAAAAAAAAGTTTCTCTCTGTTAACATCTTATTCGAGTAGTCTTTCATATCTTTTGCCAACATAAATCTGATAAATGTATAGTTAATGAACTATTTTAAACTTTCTCTAATAGTTCAGGGACAATTTATGACAATTTCTAAAAAAGGTTGATAAAAAAACTAGATACAAAACCAGAGAACTAGTTTAACCAATTCATGGGCTATATTACTCAAGCTCCAGTGGTTTGGTATGTCAAAATAATGCAAGTATCTTTTAACATTGTGGCAACACAGTAATAGGACTTAATCTGGATTAAAATAAATTGCATTAACAATCTCTTTCGACCATACAAAATATGTTGGTCTTATCACACACCAAATATTTTACGAAATAGGCCTATTTGTAGATGCCAC
Organism: Solanum stenotomum; assembly: GCF_019186545.1. NCBI lineage: Eukaryota > Viridiplantae > Streptophyta > Magnoliopsida > Solanales > Solanaceae > Solanum > Solanum stenotomum. The sequence goes on from NC_064283.1 coordinate 54,131,393, forward strand.
AAGCAGATGAGCTTGGAATGAAGCCCATCCCGAACTATGTTCGCATTCAAAAGATTCTGAACACGTACAATAATTATAATGAGATGAATACAATCACCATATATAAGTTATTCAGGTGAAACAACATGTTAATTTCTTACCTCAAGGACAAAGCAACTCAAAGGAAGTGTTTCAAGTGAAGGAAAGCTAAAAAGAAGCTTTTCCAATATTGATATTTCATCATATTTTTTATTAACAACCACTTTTCTTTTCTTTTTTTATTAAGAACGGAAGGATTTTATTTATTTAATAATATGGTTTATCTATTGCAAAAAGGAAGTAATCTAAGCGATGTAGTTCCAGTAGCGTCTCTTTCAAGAGGTTTTAATATAAAGGAAGGAGATGCATTAAAAATGTAGAGTTGATTTATAGCCATATTTGGATCCTTTGTTGTACTTCCATAATTTTCTAATAGGTCCGCCACTAAGTTAGCCTCCCTCCGTATGTGTTGCAGAGATGCCTCCTCCATCTGCTAGATTAGTGACCTACAGTAAGCACAAATATGCGAGTAAATAAGATTATTTCAACTGCTTTTTCAAATACAAGCAGAACTCAATTTGCAGCAATTTATAAAGTAATCATGAGATAGTGACCCTTATGAACAATCTTCAAGTATTGAGTGTCATGGCAAAGCGTCAAGGTTAAATCGACAAGGATGGAACATTGCCAACCAAAACTAAGAAATGAAACTCAATTGACTAGGTTGGCTTATTTAGATATGTCTTTACTCCTTACAATGTTTTCCTTATATGTATTAGTGGTTCAAAGAATATATGATAAGATCAAATTGATCTGTATTTCGAGGTTGGGAAGGCAAATTGATGCGTTTATATGTTCTAAATTGTTTTTTATTAAAGAAATGAATCGATTGGTAAATTTTGTGAACTCACGGGGTTACTTTAATAAGTATGTTCTTCAAGATTAATGATAATATGATTCCCTTCCAACCTACAAGAAAAAATAGATACAAGTTAAAGTGAATGTGGATGCACACATTGTCTCACTCTAAATAGGGAACTCCACAAAAATTGTGGATGTTGTGGTTCTTATCTTCCTAAACAGAGTGGAGCATACAATATAGCACTGTCTTGGGAGATGCTCTAGGGAAACATATCAACTCTATCATGATATTTCTTTCTTCCTCGGAATTAAAGGCCCTTTCTGGCTTAATGTTCATCCTAACCAAAGGTGGATCACGAGAAAACAATAGCTTTATGAAGAACAACTCAGATTTTGACCCCCTAAAAAAATTAATAACATCTTCAAGTTTTGTCGAGTTGTCGATCCAAGCAGGCTGGTTTTTCCAGATATTTCACAATGGTTTCGTCCTTGTCACAAACAAAATAGACTTAATTAATGGCATAAGGTAATATCAGAAGTATCTTGGGTTTGGTTGGTTGTTGCTTGAGGTTTGTTGAAGGATTTTCATCCATAGCTTCCCCATTGACCAAGTTGACTCAGAAAAAGGTCAAGTTTCAGTTGTGAGATGAGTGTGAGAAAAGCTTCTCAGAACTGAAGTCTAGGTTGACTACAACTCTTGTCTTGACTCTACTAGATGGGTTAGAAAATTATGTGATTTATTTTGATGCATCCAGGGTCGGCTTAGGTAGTGTGTTGATGCAACGAGGTAAGGTCATAGCTTATGCTTCTAAACAACTTAAGGTCCATGAGAAGAACTACCCGATTCATGACCTCGAGCTTGCAGTCGTAGTGTTTTCCCTAAAGATTTGGAGACATTACTTGTATGGTGTTCATTTTGATGTGTCCACAGATCATAAGAGCCTCCAATATGTGTTCACCCAGAAAGAATTGAATCTTCGTAAGAGGAGATGGCTTGAATTCCTTAAAGACCATGACATGAATGTGTTTTACCATCCGGGTAAGGCCAATGTAGTAGCTGACACCCTCAAAAGATTAACCATGGGTAGTGTAGCGCATGTGGAGGAAGAAAAGAAAGAGTTAGACAACGATGTTCACCGACTTTCTCGCTCAGGAGTTTGCCTTACGAACACATCAAACGGTGGTGTGATAGTTCAAAATGGATCAAAATCTTCATTGGTAGCGGAGGTTAAGGAAAAATAGGATAGCGATCCTATATTACTTCAATTGAAAGGTGCAGTTCATCAGCAAAAAGTTGAGGTTTTCTCCCAAGGGGGAAATAGTGTACTTCGTTATCAGGGGAATTTATGTGTTCCAAATGTGGGTGAGTTGAGGCAGCAAATCCTTATGGAAGCCCATAATTCTAGATATTTATTTCATCTTGGGGCACGTCTACGATGTACAATGAGCTACGAGAAGTCTATTGGTGGAGTGGAATGAAGAAAGACATCGCAGATTTTGTAGCTAAGTGTCCTAATTGTCAACAGGTTAAAGTAGAACATCAGAAACCAGGAGGTGTGACTCAAGAGATTAGCATTCCTACATGGAAGTGGGAAGTGATAACCATGGACTTCATTACGGGTTTACCTCGCACTTGCAGACAACATGACTCTATTTGGGTGATAGTGGACAAAGTCACTAAGTTATCTCACTTCTTGGTTGTCAAGACTACGGATCCAGCGGAGGATTACGTTAGACTTTACATCAGCGAGATAGTCAGGTTGCATGGGGTTCCTTTGTCTATCATCTCAGAAAAGGGTCCTTAGTTTGCCTCTTATTTCTAGAAATCGTTGCAGAAAGGTGTTGGTACTCAAGTAAATCTCAGTACAATATTTCATCAATAGACGGATGGTCAGGTAGAGCGTACCATTTAGACCTTGGAGGACATGTTGAGATCTTGCATGATCGATTTCAAGCGTAGTTGGGATGATCACCTACCTCTCATAGAGTTCACCTATAATAACAACTTTCATTCCAGTATTCATATGGCTCCTTCTGAGGCACTATATGGGTGTAGATGCAGGTCTCTGGTTGGTTGGTTCAAAGTACATGAAGCAGCCTTGATTGGGTCAGATTCGGTTCATGAGGCTATGGAGAAAGTTCAAGTCATCAAAGATAGTCTAAAGACAACTCAGAGTCATCAGAAGTCCTATGCAGATGTGAGGAGAAGGGACTTAGAGTTTGAAATCGATGATTGGATTTTCCTAAAAGTTTCAACCATGAAAGAGTTGATGAGATTTGGCAAGAAAGGGAAATTCAGTCCCAAGTATGTAGGTCCTTACAGAATCCTTAAAAGGTTTTGTGATGTGGCTTATGAGTTATAGCTACCAACAGAACTAGTAGCAGTTCATTCAGTCTTTCACATTTCCTTGTTGAAAAAGTGTGTGGGTGATCCGGCATCGATAGTACCATTAGAGAGTGTGGATGTTAAGGATAGTCTCACTTATAAAGAGGTGCCAATTGAGATTCTTGACCGTCAGGTTCGTAGGTTGAGAAATAAGGAAGTCGTTTCAGTAAAGGTTTTGTGGAGGAGTGAGTCCGTAGAGGGAGCTACTTGGGAGGCAGAACTAGCCATGATGTCCAAGTATCATCACCTCTTTCCTTCCGATTCCATTTCATCTTAAGGTAATAAATCCCCTCCAGTCTCTAAGTTTACACTTGAATAAGTCAGTATCAGTATCTTGTTCCCTCAGTTATCCCTGCATTTCAGCAATTTGCATGTTCATGAAACTCTATTCAGTTAGATATTAGTTTCTAGTATTCAGTTGGTAGGGATTTCAGCTCGTTTCTCCAAACTCAACTTGTTTAGACTTCATTCGAGGTAGAATGACCCCAAGGGGAAGATATTGTAACACCTCAAAAATCAGAACTAAGATTGAACAAGAGAGAAGGGCAAACCGTGGAGGGGATCCATGGGCCGTGAAAAGGACCACGACCCATCACCCAACTCGTGTTTATGCACCCAGAAAAAAGGTGAAAGACCATAGAACACTAAACAGCCTGTAGAGCTCCACACGGTCCATGAAGTGGCCCATGAGGGGGATACAGAACCACCATGGCTACTGTGAAAGACCACGTACCACTAGACAATCCATGGAGCTTCACACAAGCCGTGAAGTGGCTCGTGAAGGAGGCTTGACACACTTTAGATTTTGGTCAACTTCAAATGATCATATCATTCAGAAAAAATGATTTACGTTGCCCACAACCTATCTAATTAAAGGTATTTGAGTCTTCTTTCCAGCGCCACCAAGTTTGCAAAATTCCAAGCCCGGAGTAAAAAGTTATTCTCGTTTCAGTGAAGCCTTGTTGGGTAGAGTATCTTCATGACCCACTTGATGGGTTGTGGTGCTCTAGACGGCCCGTGAAGCCTGTCTCAAAGTCACATCGTCAGCTTTTAAGTGAGGTTTCACCTCCAAAGTCACTAGTTAAGCACCACAAACGTTTAAACGGTTTGTGAAGCTCCACACGAACTGTGAAATCGTCCCTGAAGGGGACTTGTCAGATTTAGAGTTTAGGGTCAACTTTAAACGACCATATCTTTCAGCATAAAATGAACTAGGTGGCCCACCTATCAAATTAAAGATAATTGTGTCATCTTACCAGCACTACCGAGTTTGCTAAAATCTAAGGTTGGAGTAAAAAGTTATACTTATTTAGTAAAACCCTGTCAGACAAGGCATCTTCACGATCTACTAGATGGGCCTTGGTCATCGTGACGGCTCGTGAAACCTGTCTCGAAGTCACTTCGGCAGCATTTAAGTCAGGGTCACTTTGGTCTTTTCCCCTATGCGTTGGGCATTTAAACTACGTTGTTTGATGCCTAAACTACGTCGTTTTACTTAGTCTAAGCCTAATAATCTAGTTAAACAAAATCAGAACCCTCATTCTCAAAAATTCACCCAACATTGATCGAAAAGAGGAGAAAGATGTGACCAGCTCTCCCAAGAACAAGCAGAAGCATTCTTCGAAGTTCAGTCCTGAAATCCAAAAGATTTATTCATAGATTTTGTGACCAGGTATGTGAGATTTCACTAGTTGGTTCTTTTTACCCATTAGGTCCCTAGAATTAAGTTAGTTCTCCAGATTCTCATATATTGTTTAGACTTAGGGTTTCTAGATTTTCATGATTTATTGTGATTATGGTCCGTTTGATCTAAATAACATGTTTCTTGATAAATTTAGTATAATTCCATGCATAGCACACACTATCTTGTGTAAATTTATTCTAGTTCATGAATTATGCCTGTTAGGCCAACTATACAGAAATTCATGCTTCAGATTTCGAATGCCACATTCTTAGTATATAAATGTTGCATGCTAAGTTAGCATGTCAGTATTTTGAACTATTCAGCATTTAGTGCATTTTAGCTTCATGAATATTCATATGGGAGTAGACTTAGAACCGAGTTGGACTAGGGTTCCACGTACCCTCAAAGTCCCAAAGTTATGTGCCCGCATAGGTTTATAAGTCCCCTTAGTTGGGCATTAGGTTTAGTGATCACACCATAGACATGCCTCTATATCCCTGACAAGGTATGGTGGGTCCTCTATAGTAGCTCCCACATTCAGACTCTTATTGTATTGACCAGGTTTTCAGTATTTATTTTAGTATATAGTTTAGCATGTTATCTTCATGATTAGTACTTGGTCTTTGCATCCAATTGAGTTTTCAATTATACTTCAGCACATATCTATATCCTTGTTCAGATTATATCATTGCTCAGTTATGTATTGTTCAACTTATATACTTTGTTCAGCTTAGCATATCTATATCCTACATGCTCTGTACATTCCAAGTACTGACGCATACCTTGCGCTACATCGTTCATGATGTAGGTTCCGACACTCAACATCCAGATCATGTTTAGTTTGATCCTCAGTCCGACTTCAGCAGCTTTAGTGGTGAGCCCTCATACTTCGACGACAAGAAACATGCTTTATCTTTTAGTCTTTATTGTTAAAGCTAGTTTTGTTAGAGTTAGTTGGGGGGATGTCCCAGTAACTCAACTCAATTAGAGGCTTTTCAGACATAGTACTAGATTTAGCTAGAGTTGTTCAGTGTTGTTTCAATTATCACTAAACTCTTGTTATGCTTTATGTATTCAGACTAGTTGGGTTTTTCCCCATTTCAGATATCCGCTGTTTTTAGCTTACACATAATACAAGATTTACTTAGTTATTCTTAGTATGCTTGATATATGCTAGACTTAGGGCTAGCTTGGGGTCACTCGTAATCCTATACCGTATTACGTCTAGGGGGTGGCCTTGGGGCGTGACAAGAACCTTCCACTCCATATGCACATGTGTAGGAGAGTGTGCAACCCAGAAAGGGGGTTGCAAGAAAAAGGACAGACATTCGGTCCAAATTGGTACAACCTCGGCCACCTGAGCAACAACCTCTAGAGTTCTTCTGGTTATCACTTCAAGAGAGCTCAATAGGCTCAAGGCTGCTAGAGAATGTACTATTCTTGAGTAGAGACGGGTCTGAACATATGGAGTTATGAGTAAGCACCCAACAATTTAGGATACTATTTAATTCCATCAATTTATAGGATTTACAAAGCCCATAAACCTCTATGTTCATGTTTGGGTGCATGAGTTCTACATATCTTATGCTCAAGACCTACCAAAGAAGTGGAAGGGTACAATTTGGAACCTTCTTAAGGAAGTGAAAGTGTCTGGTAAAAAGGTGTGAAGCCAATCTAGCGATCAACACTGCAGTAGGGATACCTATATTTCAATAAGATATGTATCACTCTGAATGAGACATGACTTGGATTAATTGAAAGGGTGGTTGGCCATGCTTATTTATGAGTCTTCTCCTTCTTGGATGACTGATGGTGCACAGATAGAGAAGAAGGAATTAAATATGGTAGCATGATACGTGTTTGGCTTTATTAGCAACAATATTAATCCCTCGCAAAACCAGTCTATATCTTACCATCCCAAGGTGGTCTTAGTGGGCATGATCGTTGACCGGGAATACATTCATATGGGAGCTATTATTGTGGAAGAGATATTGATGCGTGCTCGACAAGACTAAACTTTTCTCCTATTCCCAGTCCTGATCACACAGCTATGTGAGAATGCATGAGTTCCCTTTTAGGGGACTATATATGTACAAATAACCTCAACCTCATCCATTGACATACAGAGGATTAAAGCTGACTATTTACGAGATGATACAGTACGCATGAAGCTGTAACTACAAGATACTACACTTATAGTTGATCCAGAGATGCTAGCATCTAAGGCCAACACACCTACTCCTTCCCTGGAGGAGGTAGGTATATCCTCCCCTTCCATTGCACCTTCAGTTTCTGCTACTCCTGTTGTTCCTAGTTCTTCTGTTGCAATACCTTCCCTCACTCCTATCACTTGTACCTCCTTAACCAGGCATGGATATATTCAATAAGCAGTATTTCCCAATCGGTGGATGTTAGAGTCGAGAGGGTTGAGAATGACATGCCAGACTTATTGATAGGGCTATTCAATGGGCCTTGGTTCCTTTGAGGGATAGGGTGACTAGGTGTGATGGGTTGATTGAGGCTCATGGTGTGAGCTTGGACAACCTCACTGCGAGATTAGAGGCCAGGAGAAGGCCGAAGGTAGTTGAGGTGAATTAAAAACCATGAGGGGTGAGCTTGATACCTTGTAATGGATGTGACTCGGCTGTAGTCTACAAACCTTTCCATGCTTGGGGAGATGTTTCCCTAACAGATGCCTCTGTGCAATCGCTGATGCCTGGAAGTGAGCCTACTTCTAGTGTGCAACCTAAGATAGATGGGAGTGTTGGTGTTGTTAATGTGGATGTTGAGAGGTCTGATGATCATTTGGTCGAGGAGAATGTTGAGGAGGAGCTGAGGAGTGAGGAGGATTAGCATGGGATTGCATAGACTCTCAAAGAGTTGCATGAGATTGAAGAGGCGATTATTCAAGCGACCCTGAAGAGATCCCTTTAGGAGACTTTAGTGGATAGTACTAGTGGAGTCTCTTCATACTTCACCATTCCTCTGAGTGTGGTGACGGGCACTGCTGCCCTAGTTGATACTGCCTTGCTGCTTCTCATGATTCTTTTGTCGGGAATTAATGCCCCATGTGATGCTTTCCTTCTTGAGACTCCAGATAAGAGTTCTCCACATGCTAAGCCTGTCAGAGGGACCTTTTTACTCTACCTTGCATACTTTATTTTCTTTGCATTGAGGAAACTGCTTATTTCTTTTTGGTGGGGATTAGGGCCTTTGAGCTCATATTCCCCTTTTTGCTTTGTAATTTGTAACTTTCTAGTCTTGGATGATTGTAATACTTACTTTTGTTTATATTATAGTGTTTCATTCTGTTGACTGCATTTTTTTTTGCCCTTTTCATTTTCTCTCAATTTTGTAACTGTCCACGAGTTTGAAAAATCATGAAATTCTTCAGTTTTCATTGATAATGTTTGATGATTGATTGTATTCAATATCAATTTCTTGAATAGTAATCATGATGAGCATGACATATAGTGTTGGTGTTGCGATGATGAAATCGATGTGGTTGCACTTGTGAGCAATCTCTTTGAATATTTTGTTGACTAATTGTGTTTCGATGTGAGCCTTGCAATGAACATCGTACGATGCTTTTGATCTTTTGAAATGTGCTAAATGAGTGTATTTTGAAGTGCCATGTGTTGTGAGGTCTTACTTGAATGTTGTGTGTGGAGTCCTAGAATTTGCCTTGTTAGTCTAATTTTTTAAATATCTTTAAATGTGAGGCGTGATCTTGGGCAATAATTCAAGGAAGGAACCTTAATGTCCATAATTTTTTGAAACTACCTTGTGAGGGCGTGAATCTATTTTGGCACCATCTGAGCCTAACCCATTTGTTTGTAAAACCAAAAGAAAACCTCTTGAGCCAAATTGTCTCTACCTTGTCACCTATAATCCTTTTTGAAGCATTATATATTTGAATAGCCAACTTAGGTCAAAAGCCTAATTGGGGGTGTGGAAAGGGAGGAAGAGTGAAAGCCAAGTGAAGGGCAAAGAAAGATGAAATGAGACTTAACTTTGAAGTTTGTTACAAAAAGAAGAAACCTCTCCTTATTAAAAAAAAAAAAAAGAGTCATTGTGATGAAAACAATTTTAAACATTGAAATGAAAAAGAGAAGTAATGAAATAAATGGGATTCCAAAGAAATTTTATGAAAAGTCAATGTTTGAGTTCTCAATTGGAAAAGAGTGAAAAGAACTTGAGAAGAGGTGAAGATTATCGCAAAAAAATCTCTGAAAAAGTGAAGTCACTGAGACAAATTGACCACACCATGACCTTCACCCTTATTACGAGCCGAAAAGACCCTTCAGATATTGCAAGAACTATGTTGTGTGATGATTGAAAAATATGAAAAGCCTATGGGACGAAGGTTGCATGTGTTTCTCTTTTGAGAGAGTAAGAGTTGCATTGATTTGTTATTTCTATGTGTGATTTACTTTGTGAGAGCATAGAATCATTATTGATATAAGGGCACTCGAATGAATTTATTAAAATATGGTCTTCCATTAGAGAAGAAGCTAAAGTGAGCTAGAGCTCTAGTGGAAACTGGCTAGTCATCATTTGAAGCTTTTTTATCATGATAGAGCGTAGCATGTTGTTGAGAGTAGTCTAGTAATGACATTTGCCGGTTAGCTCTCATTGAGAACTGTTGTAGACACCCTTATTAAGCTAATTATGTTCTTGATTTACTTGAGGAAAATAAAAAATTTAAGTTGGGGGTGTTGTTGAGTGGTAGATTTGCACTTATTTGAGGCTTATTTAGCTCAATAATTAGTGTCTTCAATGCTTAATTTTGTCCTATTCTGATGATATATTGATGATTTGCTGCTATGAAGGCTAATTGACAAGGAAATGATGAATGTATGAAATAATGACCAAAAATTCTGAAAGAAGTGCAAACTATACACTGATGATCGTCAAAACAAGAAAGGTAGATCACCTAGTGAGCATGACCTCGTCTAAATGGACAGTGCACAACACTTGTGTCTATTAAGATAGGTCGGTGAACTCCAAATGAAAAGGGTTCTCACCAAATGAGAAAGACGACCTTGCTGATCATCGCCGAAAGCGACAGCAAGGAGAAAAATTGAAGGCTCGAAAGGCAAACCAAAATGGTATTCGGTTAACGGTGAACGTGAAAGGTAGAGTCAAACAAGCTTGTTGATTGAGGTTCAAACATCTGAAGCCTAGAGCAAGAAAAGGCGAGTTGAAGATCGATTGGTGATTCACCGAATGAGTTTAGCGAGCCCAACTAATGTCACCGAGTGAGATGCATATTGAGTTTTTGGGCCAAATTTTGGAAAACTATAAATAGCCAAAGGAGAGAGAAAAAAAGGAAGTTTCGATTTCAGAGTTCTGAATGTTCTTAGTTTTGAGAGTGAGAGAGGAACACTTTGTTTTATGAAGAACACTTTCTAGCTTTTGGGGGTTTTCAACTTTTTTTTTGAATTTGACAAAATGAAGTTGAATTTAAAGTGGGTTTTTGTAATTGCTTCTTTTCATATTACCCATGGCTGCTTTTATGGAAGGTATATTTTCTTTTCCTTTTGTGTTGGGTGGCTAAAACCCCAAGATCTAGGGGTACAATTATGAGGGTGAGTGTTGATTTAATGTAGTGGTATTGTGTTATGCTCTGTTTTACTGTTGTTATTACATGAATTTTGGCTAATTAGCAAGAGGTTAATTTATGGACTAAGATTGCAATTAATTCCTACTTCCGATCTCCGGTGGATGCTCGAAAGAGATTGATTGGAGTCGGTAATAAGTTCAATACTAGCAATTTAGGTTTGATGTATGTAACTTGCTTGAAAATAGAGGTTAGGGTCGGATCTTTTTGCCCTATTTTTGCATCGAAAGAGAGAATAGGGTAAGGTATTTGGTAGTTTGGCATGGGTGAGACCGGAAGGAGATTCTATGCAAGATGCTTTGGGATCGAAAGATGATTATCATCATTGAATATGGCCTAGCCTACTCATGAATGTTCATCACTATAGAGCATGACAAATACCCATATGTGACATTGATTTCAAATCCCTGCACCCCTAGATTGCTTGGTAACTCTTGAATTTTCCAAACTCTTAGTTTAATTGTGACAATTCATTACCAAATCTTTTTATTAAATTAGTGGAATTATCTACCCACATGCTTTTACTATTACAAATGAATGAATTTACAATCCTAATTTCTTAATAGAATTATCTATGATATACCATTCCCTGTGGGATTTGACCCTGACTCTTAGTTTAGTATTTTTATTGACGACCATGTTTTCCCTTTTAATTGGTTTTAAGGAAGACATTTGAGTATTATCAATAATGCATATGAAAAATGGATTTAAAATCTTATTTTTTTTATAAACACAAACATTTTTATTATAGATTAAATGGTAATATCTTATAGATTCTAATTATTGTAGCTCTTATAGAAGTACATTGTTATTTCCTCCAATTTTGGAACAACTCATATTTAAGTAGAAATTTTATTCTACTTTATAATATTTGTAAAACAAAATCCTACATAAATGTGTTTTTGTTAATGTATACGACATGCACCAACTTGTCAGTCGACTCACATTTAAATTTTTTCTAAGTTAGTTTTGAGGTAAAGAAATATAAAATAATTACACAAAATACTAATAAAAACAATGTGTTAATACATAGTACGAGTGACATTATAGTAGGTATTATAGTAGGTGTAAATCTATGTCATTTCAACAAATTAAAACTTTTATTAATTGAAATAATTCAAATTTTACTTCTCATTTATTATCACACACCCTATCATTCCCTTATTTTTTATATCTATTTTTTGAATATTAATGTCTTCCAAATGTTATATAAATAAGAAAAGCATATTTCTGATGCATAGGATACATTATTTTTTCCAATAGATCTGTATGCAAAATAAATTGCTCAAATTCACAAAGTTTAAAAAAAAAATGAAAATAACAAAACAAAAAATTAAACGCGATGAACAATTTTATGCTTTTGGAGTGCAAAAATCAATTGTAGACACCTAAAATAGAGGACTTGAATTTTTAAAATTAATAAAGCCAGGAAAATAATGAATATTTCACCTTTAGAGTTAACATTCTTTTTCAATTTCAATTTTAGATGTGTTATTGATTTATTTAAATTTTAAAGTGTTAGAGGTCATTTAATGAAACCATACTAAAAACAACATTTAAATAACAATAATAATAAAGGAAAAAATCTTGTAATAATTCAATTGACAACCATAAATTTGATAAGTAAGGAAAGTACAGAATTTGAAAAGAAAAACACAGCAGATGGACACGAAAAATGAGGACAGAGAAACGGAGATCTAGACAAACCTGTGACATAACTTAGACATGTAAAATAGTTGAAGATAGAAATAGTCCATGGGACAACATGAACATATACAACAATAAAAGAGACACACACTAGACCAAACTTTAGTTATTGTTAGTGTTTTAAAGATCTTTAACATTAATATTGTTTAATGATGGGTCCTCCAATAAAGTCATTGCTTCACCATTATTCCAGTTTAATAACTCAGAAAATGAAAGACTCTCTGGAATGTCAAGAGAGTAGTTCTTGTAGTTATTCATTGGCATCGATACACCCATTGGGGGGATAGGTCTTGCAGGGTCCATTTGCAATGTCATTGGAGAACACACAGGAGCCAACAATAGAGAAGCTAATGGTGCTAAAGGGATGGGAGAATCTGTTGTTGTTGAAGGCACTAAAAAGTCCATATGCTGAGGTAGTGGAGAAAATAATTGGGGAACCATTGGAGGAAACATATGTGAAAAAGATAAAGGAGAAGCAGGAAACTGCAAGGGGTCCACAAGAGGAAACTCTTGAAAAGGAGTTCTGAAAGGATCTTCTTGATGAAACATTTCTTGGGGCATTCTTGTTGGAGTCACATTAGGGGCAAAAAGTGAATCCTCCCTCCTTTCAAAGTATGTCCCTCCAAGAATCGTCAGTGGAGACAATAAAGGAACAATCGATAATGGAAAACTAGTAGGGGACAACACCGAAGCCTTTGACCCCTCAATGTTGGTTCCACCAGGTATCATAGGTCCAACAAAGGATTGAGGGACATTTGATGTAGAATCTTGTTCACAAACATTCTTTTTCATTGCTTCAGATACCTGTATAAGCTTTTGCTTGATTACGTAACTGAGATCATTGAGATCATAAGGGTGCATGTCAATGGAAATTTCTTTACCCTTCAACATTTCATACATCTCATTCGTAACTTCCTTCACCTTATTTTTCTTCCGTACCTTCAGTAGTTTTTCATTCAATTTCTCAATTCGTTTCTTTGTGAACTCATCACTTGTGACCATATTTTTGGATTTCTTCAATGTTGGCAACTCCTCAAGCTTTTCAAAGGTAGTGATTGCAGCACCATGGTTTGGAAAAACCTTAGGTTCATTGTTGAAAGGACTGTAGAGGATGGCAGCCATTTCAACATCACAAAGAGTTCTGAGTTCTTCAGCCTTTGTCAAAAACCCTTTTTCTCTTTTCTTGTATGAAAGTTTCCTATCATTTTCATTTTCAATCAAGGCAAACTTCACTTTATTTCTAGGCATGGCTAAAAAGGAGGACGACGAGGTGAATTTTTATTTTTGTTTAAAAATAGTTTTGTTGTTGTTGTTGTTTGTTTGCCTAGAATTGACTCCTATTTATAGAAAAAAATTAGAACCTGAAATTTTTGAATAGTCTGAATTGAGAATTCTTAGTTGTAGGCCATTATTGTTTTGGAATTTTTGGTTTTTAAAAGGTGTGAATGGAAAATGAAGAGTTATGATTTTTATGAAGAGTTGTGGTTTTTCTGAAGAGTTGTGACTTTTTTGAAGAGTTGTAACTTTTATTGGAAGGTGCGAGTTTTATGAAGAGTTGTGACTTTTCTGAAGAGTTGCGACTTTTCCGTAAGGTTATATTTTTTCCAAGGGTTGTGACCTTTTTGATAAGCCACAATAAATAAGCACACATTCACACTACTTATTGTTGTCTATAAAGAGGGGTTTCCTCATATTTTCAACAACATATTTCACGACTTCTTCTTCTACTACTAAATCTTGTATTCTAAGAGCCTGTTTGGATTGGTTTAAAAATTTGTCAAACCTACTTTTAAGTCATTTTTAGTTTTGAATGAACTCTTTAACCTTTGTTGTTTTCTTACAAAGTTCTTCAAAGTTATTGTTTCTAAGTATCTTAGTGATACATATTGAACAACAATCTTAATTACTGTTGGTATGTTTTATATTCTACTGATTCAATCAAACAGATCCGGAAGTATCATATTATTGCATTACTTCTCCAAAATTCGATGCCCTATTTAGCAAGGCCGAAGAAATAATGTACCAGAAGGTTTGGTGGTGTTCCGATTGAAGATTACACCATGTAACCTTCTTATTATTTGTCTAAAGAGGAGAAATGTTTCTAAAATTTAATTCCTTCGATATTTATATGTATAACTCATCACTTATCCTTTTATTTAGCTTTTTACAAATACATGTGTATCTTTGGAAAGAAAATATGCAAACCATATGTTTTCTTTTTGAATGAAGTTTTCTTCATATCTTTGTGATTTTAAAATTCTTATTTTAGGAGAATAAAGTTTGTTTATTTTGTACTCCTTCGGTTTGAAGAATATAAGAACTTAACCAAACAAATCAGACTATGCATTTGGTTCAACGAATATCAAACTTTTTTAGGACTATTGAATGATTTGAAGAGTAGAAAAACTTTATCGTGTACTAGAAACACTATTATACTTTTGTTTCTAGAGGTTAGAAACCACAAAATTAGATTGTGCATTTGGTTCAAAGAATATAAAACTTCGTAGGAATATTGCATGATTTGACGAATATAAAAACTTTATCATTAACTACAAGCAATGTTGTACTTTTTGTTTCTAGATGTTAAAACCTCATGGTTTTCTAATTCGCATTATTTTGAAACTGGTTTGAATTCATGAAAACTTCATCAACATTTATAGTTCATTCGGTCGATTATTTGAAGAATATAAAAGTATCATTGTTAATTAAAGTTTCAGTCTTTATTGTTTATATTTTAAATTTTAAGTGGTATGTCTAATTCTGATAAAACAAAAAAAAGACTAGCGACCTAAAGTCGGTGATTTTGTGCATGCAATAGGTACTTCTATGGAATGACCTTTAACATTTTGTAAAGATTGAAACACTAAAATTCTTTTGTATAATATTGTTTTTAAAAGAGGCTTCATGCTGCCAATGACATTTTGATAGTACAAATCAGAAAGCATGGGAAAACATATGTGGAAAGTTATTTTCAAAAACTTGAAAAATATTTTTGAGATCATATTTAAAATGTGGGGGTTCTTTATTTGTGATAAAGATTACATTCTACTTAGTGTCTAATATAAATTTGGCGCACAAGATAAGAAGTTCAATGACAGTCTTATATTATGTTAGACCCACAAAATTTTTGAAGTATATTTGATATTGTGGCTGTTGAGTTTCTCTTTCACTAGTATATGGTATCACTAGTATGAAACTACCGAAATATATATACACCTGTTTAAAAGAGTTGTTTTATTATATGAAAGAGTGTCACTTAAAAGATCTTGATTTTTCATGAAAAGATGTGTCTATTAAAATACAACTATTTCTATAGACAGTAAATTGGTACAATATCATTTGTGATGTTTGTGATGTAAATGAAGCATTTGAATCATATGCTCTTATTGGATCCAATGAGACTTTGTTCATGTATTATTCTGCAACAGCCAAAGTTGAAGGTTATAGAAAGATCCTTCTGAAAAAAGACATTTGGCAAGGTGCCAATATTAAACAAAGTTTGTATTTGACAAAATTATAAAATGTAAAGAACAAAATATTTGTGAGAAAAAGAAGTATCCTCATGGTGGGTCATTTAAAATTCAATATTTCTACTTGTTATGACTTGCTTGAGTCAAATTGTTTGCGACATAAATGCTTGGGATATATAAATTACAAAACCTTGTGAAAACTAATCAACTTAAAAGATTTTCCTAGTTTTGAGTGCAATAAACAAAAATGTCAAGTTTGTGTTGAATCTAATTATGCTAAGTATTCTTATAAATATGTTGAAAGGAATTCTTATCCATTTGAGTTCATCCACAGTGACATTTGTGAGATGAAGTCAACACCATCTCTTGGTTGAAATAGTCATTCATAACTTTTATTGGCAATACACTAGATATTGTAATGTCTATTTGCCAAATGGTAACAATGAAGCATTAGAACATCTCGGCAATATAAAACTAAAGTTGAAAATCAGTTGGATAAAAATATTAAAATGATTAGAAGTGATAGATGTGGAGAATATGAATCTCCTTTTGCAGAAATATAATTAGAAAATGGAATCATCCATCAAATTACTGCCCCTACTCACTTCAATCTAATAGAATTGCAAGAAAGAAAAATCAAGCTTGAAAGGAAATGATGAATGTTTCACTTATAAGCTTAGGTGTAGCACGAAACTTGTGGGGGGAAGCTATCTTTACAACAAAAGTAAACCAGACATGAAATATTTTAAAGGGTCAAAATAAGACCTAAGACTGTCGGCTGTATTTCATTGGAGATTCTACAAATAGGAAAGTATGTCAATTTTTCGTTCATAAGTCCTAACATCAAAATAACCACATCAACATGGTAACTGAATCTTATGACGTTGAGTTCTTTGAATACATCTATTCGTATAAAACTAGACCTGAGTTGTCTAGTGAAGGTCGAAAAGAACAAAAGAGAATGTACTTAATAAAGAGATTCAGAGGCGTGGTAAACATCAAATGATATCTACTTTCTTCGAATCTAATATTGAAACATTTTTTCTTAAAAATGAGTCTCATACATTTAAAAAAGTTATGTTAATAGTGGACTCAGTTTTTATTACTTCAATTTTAAATAAAATTTAATATATTTAATACCAATCTCCTTATTTCTTTTGTTGTTACCAAATCTTGTATTTTTCTTGTTAGCCACCATTTTACTTGTGTATTATCTGTTCTTATAATAAATTCGTTATATACAATATATGGTTCAAATGATAATAAACACTTATACACTGAATATAATTCTTTTCTATTTATTTCATATTTTATTTCTTTATTATTAAATGTTCCTGAATAATACCTACAATGATGTTCTATCGTATTGCCATCATATCTGTATTTTAATATTCCTCCATAACTTTTTTCACTCACATCTGATTCTACTATATAAGTAAATTTTTTGTTTCATCCGGAAAATATAGTTTATGTAAGTTTTTACATAATAATTTTACCTTTTGTATTTGTATTTGGTCTTTTTTATCAAACTGATATTCTATATCTTTCTTTAATTTTTATTGTAATGGTTTTAAATTTTCCGCTAATTTTGGTATGTATTCTCTTACTTGATTTACTAGTCCTAAGAATGATTGTAATTTCTTTTTTGTGTCTAGTTGTTAATTTGAGTTAATTATTTTTTGTACTATATGTGTTTGCATTTTTATTCCGTTTTTATCAATTTGTATTCCTAAGAATTCTATTTGATTTTTCATTATATCTGCTTTCTTTTTACTTAGACTTATGCTTGAATATTCTATAATATGTATAAATTTTTCTAATAATCGTATATGTTCATCTTGTGTTTTGGAATATAGTAATATATCATCAATATATACTACGCAATTTTCTAGTTGTTTAAAATAATTATCCATAAAGTGTTGATATCTACCTGGTGCATTTTTATATCCAAATGGTAATATATTCCATTCATAAAATCCTTGCGGTACCGTAAATGCTGTAAATTTTTTACATTCTTCATCTAACTTTAAGTGGTAAAATCCTGATTTACAATCAAATTTGCTAAAATAATTATATCCTTGTATTTGTCTTATCTTTAGTATTTTATTTGGTATCGGGTAATTATATGTTTTAGTTTTTGCATTTAAGTTTCTATAATCAATAACCATTCTGCTTTTTCCTCTTTTTTGTTCACTATGTTTATTTACGATAAATGCCGGGCTTGTGTGCTTACTATTGCTTTCTTGTATATATCTTTTTTCTAGTAATTCATTTATATGTATCTTAAATTCGGTTAAATCATTAAAATTATACTTTAATGGTTTTTGGGTTATCATACTATTATTATCAATTAGCTCAATTTTTATTTTTGTTTTACGTTTCTCCCATCCTTGTAAAGGATCCTCACTTTATAATAATTCTAACTTATCTTGAATTATTTTTACTTTATCTATAGAGAATATAATTAATTCTATTTTAGGGTTTTCTTCTTTTATATTTTCTAATTTTTGTGTAATTTTTTCACTTCCTTTTATCCATTATGTTGTTTTTCGTTTTTTTATTATTTACTCTTTTTGACCCTATTTTTTGTTTACATGGTGTTGTGAACCACCAATTTATTTTTGTTATTATATGTGGGTATAATTTTTCTAAAAAATGGTGTTCCTAATAACATATCTTTTGTAGTTAATTCAAAGTTATATATTTCCTCTATAGTTAGTATCTTATCCCATATTTGTACTTTTATATTTTTTGCCTTATATGTGATCATGCTTCCTTCATTATGGGTATCGGAGCTATGGATAATAAGAAACACGGTAAGAAACATACGAGTAGAAAATTAAGAAAAATAAGAAGAAAATTAAACAAATTATATGTGGAATATAAACAACTTAATATCACAAAGACTGATAACGAAAAATTAGATCAATTAATAGATAATATATCTAAAATAGAATATAAATATATTCAATACTTAAAAATACAATGAATAACAAGAATAGCGAATATAGACAAAAAATTAATGAAATAATTATAGCAAAAAGACAAGAATTAGAACATAGGCAAAATAGACTTAACAATAATATATTCGCAGGAATTTATCACAAATCTATAACAGCACAAAGAAAGACTATTTTATATGTAGAAATACAAATAAATAACTTAGAATATAAACTACAACATAATTTATAAATGAATAAAGAAGAATACGCAATAGATGAAAAAACATATGAAAATTATGACGGATTAAAAATAAAGATAATATTTTCTAATCTAGGAAGAAGATATAAGAAAATAGGTGACAACATAAGTTTAATGTTAGAAAAAGAAACGGTAAAACTAAAAGATAGTTTAACTGTTATGATAAGAATAACAAAAGAAAATGAAGAAATAGATAGAAAAACAGAAATTGAAAAACTAAAACAACAAACAAAAAAGGAAGTACAACAATTAGAAGAAGTAAAAAATACTAAAATAGAGCTAGAAAAAGAGCTAGCAATATTAAAAGAAATGTATGAAATTAAACAAAAAGAAAAAGAAGAAAAAACAAAATTAGCAAATGAGATAATTAAATTTAAAGAAAAATTGCAATTACAAGATGATTACAAGAAAAAGAAGAAAATAGCCAAGATAATCTACCCGAAATAAGAATTGATGAAATAAACGACGATGATCTAGAACAACATTCGAAAACAAGCGAAACATATACGGAATTTTTAGCAAACATAGATAATACAAAGAATTTAGAAGTAAATACAGAAGACGTAAACATGGACGAAAAACCTAGCACATCAGGAGTAAAAAACCCAAAAAAATTTAATCCAAAATATTATAATGAAAATTATGAACAATATGATAAAGAAAAAACTACATGAGATAAAAGATTAAGTAAAAAATGGACGCCTAAACCAATAACTGGACAACATGATTTTTTAGATTTAGACTGTGTAGCAGATATAAATAAAACAATCCAATTATGGATAGGATACATATCAAAACAATTAATAGATAACAAGATAATAATAACAGAGGCACCAGGATACATAGAAAGAACACTTATAAGAACAGTAAAATTATGGCTACAAAATGTAACAAGTGAAAGCTTAACAACTTTAAGAAATAATAAAAAATTTGATGGTGGAATAGCCACTACAACTATGGAAATATTATATAAATATAAAATAACTATAAGAAATGAATTTAGTAGTATGACAACAGAGGTAGAAGAACAAAATAAAGAAAAAATCATAAATCGGAATTTAATGACAAAATTAGCAATATGTAATATGTGTTGCATAGATGAATATACATGTGCATTTAGAGAATACTATTATAAAGGAACATATAGCACAGAAGAAAGTAAAGAAATAAGAAAATTATATTTTTACAAAATTACCAGAACCTTTTAATTCAAAAATAATAAAAAGTTGGAATGAAGAAGAATTAACGAACACCTTAGGAACTAGAATGAAATTCTTGCAACGATGGTTTATGGAACTATGTGAAAAACATAAAGAAGAAATAAAAATAGAAAAAATATTAATAAAAAACTTAGCATGTTACAAAAATAAAACAACACCTCAATTTGGTTGTACGGATAGGTATTATAAAAATAAAAAGAAATATAATAAAAAATACATATCAAAATATAAATATAAAAAACCAAGAAGAAGATACTATGTAAAAAACTATAAAACCAAAAGACCATATAGATCAAAAAGAAAACTAACGGAATGTACTCGTTATAATTGTGGAAAATTAGGACATATAGCTAGAGATTGTAAATTACCTAAAGATCCAAAGAAAAAACAAATATCAGAAATAATAATAGACGATGAAAAATTTACACAAATAGAGTACGTAGATTATGAATTAGAAAGCAATGATAGTATATATGAATTATCGGAAAATGAAATAGATAATGACATAGAAATATAATCAGATAATGAATTCTATAATATAACAAATGACTGAAGCAGATATACAAATAATAAATAAAGAAGAACATCAAGACGAAGAATCTTTATAACAGAAAATAATATTTGATAATAGTATATTTGAACAAATAAAAGGAAAAGAATTAGACCTAAGCGTGAAAAAAATATTCGAAATACCAACAATAAGAAACTGGTTTAAAAGACAAAAAGAAGAATATTATGTAGTAAGTCAAAGAGAACATATCGTAGATTGCAAATACACTAAAGGGAAGACCAAAATACCAATAATAAATAAACGAATAATAAATAAAGAAATACAAGATATTAAGGCTAAAAATCCAATTAAATATGTACATTTAGGAGGAACAGAAATATTAATAAAAACATGTTTTAGAGAAGGAATAGATACACCCATAGAAATATACTTAGCAGATGATAGAATTATACAACCCATAGAAAAAAAGTATAATAAGTGCAGTAAGAGGTAACCTCATATACCAAAAATTTAAATTTATATTAAGTGCCAACTACTCAGTAGCAATAAATGACAGAAATATAGATAAATCAGTAGTATTATACTGGCGAATGTCAGGGATAGAACTAGCCCCAGGAAGTAAAATATTTATAGCTAGATATAAAAACTTATATGTTCTAACAACAAAACATAAACTAACAGCAAAAAATAAAATAGATAAAATAAAAATAGAAGATACCTTTGAAAGGATAGTTACAGTCATAGATAAAAATGATTATAGTTATAATGAAATTGATATAGAAGAAGATTTAGAAATAGTAAAAGAAAAACTAAGCACATCGAAAAGAATAAACAATGAGATACCCCAAATATCATCAAAAATGAGTACCTCAAAAAGAATAGAGAAAACCCCACAAAAATCAATGGAGGAAGAAATAAAACCACATCATTACTACATAATGGGAATAATGAAACAACGAAAATATTTAATATTAATAGATACAGGATGAGAAGAAAACTATATTACAAGAGAATTAGTGACGGAAGACGAAATAATAACTATTGAACAATCATGCCCCGAACTACCAAAAGCATTAATGTATACCGAAGAAATTACAGAAAAGAAAATAATCATTGGAGGAGTACCAATAGTGATAAAATTTAAAATATATCAAGAAGATAAAAATATCATTTTAAGAATAAAATGGCTAGAACAAGTAAAACCATATAATCTAGAAGACAAACAGTTAACAATAAATTATGAAAATAAAAGAGTAATAATAAAAAGAACCTTAGTATGAAAATATACATACTTGCAAAGATAATAATAGAGAGATATTACAACAGATATTATACACCAATGATAGATACGGGAGCAGAAGCTAATATATGTAAATACAATTGTTTACCAGAAGATAAATGAGAAAAATTAAAAACACCGATAGTAGTAACAGGATTTAATAATGAAGGAAGCATGATCACAGATAAGGCAAAAAATATAAAAGTACAAATATGAGATAAGATACTAACTATAGAGGAAATATATAACTTTGAATTAACTACAAAAGATATGTTATTAGGAACGCCATTTTTAGAAAAATTATACCCACATATAATAACAAAAATACACTGGTGGTTCACAACACCATGTAAACAAAAAATAGGAGCAAAAGGAGTAAATAATAAAAAACGAAAAACAACAGAATGGATAAAAGGAAGTGAAAAAATTACACAAAAATTAGAAAATATAAAAGAAGAAGACCCTAAAATAGAATTAATTATATTCTCTATAGATAAAGTAAAAATAATTCAAGATAAGTTAGAATTATTATATAGTGAGGATCCTTTACAAGGATGGGAGAAACATAAAACAAAAATAAAAATTGAGCTAATTGATAATAATAGTATAATAACCCAAAAACCATTAAAGTATAATTTTAATGATTTAACCGAATTTAAGATACATATAGATGAATTACTAGAAAAAGGATATATACAAGAAAGCAATAGTAAGCATACAAGCCCGGCATTTATCGTAAATAAACATAGTGAACAAAAAAGAGGAAAAAGTAGAATGGTTATTGATTATAGAAATTTAAATGCAAAAACTAAAACATATAATTATCCGATACCAAATAAAATACTAAAGATAAGACAAATACAAGGATATAATTATTTTAGCAAATTTGATTGTAAATCAGGATTTTACCACTTAAAACTAGAAGAAGAATCTAAAAAACTAACAGCATTCACTGTACCACAAGGATTTTATGAATGGAATGTATTACCATTTGGATATAAAAACGCACCAGGTAGATATCAACACTTTATGGACAATTACTTTAAACAAATAGAAAATTGTGTAGTGTACATCGATGATATATTATTATATTCTAAGACACAAGATGAACATATAAGATTATTAGAAAAATTTATACACATCATAGAATATTCAGGTATAAGTCTAAGTAAAAAGAAAGCTGATATAATGAAAAATCAAATAGAATTCTTAGGAATACAAATTGATAAAAACGGAATAAAAATGCAAACACATATAGTACAAAAAATAATTAACTCAAATGAACAACTAGACACAAAAAAGAAATTACAATCATTCTTAGGACTAGTAAATCAAGTAAGAGAATACATACCAAAATTAGCAGAGAATTTAAAACCATTACAACAAAAATTAAAGAAAGATATAGAATATCAGTTTGATAAAAAAGACCAAATACAAATACAAAAGGTAAAATTATTATGTAAAAACTTACCTAAACTATACTTTCCAGATGAAAATAAAAAATTTACTTATATAATAGAATCAGATGCAAGTGAAAAAAGTTATGGAGGAATATTAAAATACAGGTATGATGACACTACGATAGAACATCATTGCAGGTATTATTCAGGAACGTTTAATAATACAGAAATAAAATGGGAAATAAATAGAAAAGAATTATATTCAGTATATAAGTGTTTATTATCATTTGAACCATATATTGTATATAACGAATTTATTATAAGAACAGATAATACACAAGTAAAATGGTGGCTAACAAGAAAAATACAAGATTCGGTAACAACAAAAGAAATAAGGAGATTGGTATTAAATATATTAAATTTTACATTTACAATTGAAGTAATAAAAACTGATAAGAATGTTATTGCAGATTACCTATCACGACAAAGCTACTCAGACTGAGACTGAGGAAGAAGATACAATTGAAAAGATACTCAAAGCTATTACTACACTTTGTACAAAAGTAGATAGTATGGACAACGAGATACACAAGCTAAAGACTAATGAAGATAATCTGAAGTCTAAAGCTAGTCAGCAGCATGACTATAAAATTGCGGAGCTACGTCGATCGGAAGATGGAAAAAATCCAGAGCTAAAAGGAGACGATGGGAAACTCCTTAAAACCCATAATGTTTGTTTAAATACAGCTGCAGGTACAAGCAAACAACTTAGCGATAAACAACATAAAAATGCGAACTTAAACCAGCTATTCGAAAAACCATTTACCCAAAAGACACCTAGACATATGTCTATAGAACCACAAATATCTACATACGCAGATAGTTTGCAAAACCAAAATGAGAAAAAGACATATAACTACATCACACGAACCTATATCGAAAATATACACAAAATCCAAACTTATTTAAACCGCAACCCCAGATCAACTACAAAAGAACCAAACCAAGATTATTTGACACAAAAATTACAAGGCTATAACAAGTTAATTGCACGGCCAAAAACTAACGCTAATTTAATAAGAACATGTTACAACTACGGACTGTTAAATACCGTATACACATATGACGGAGAAGAAGTTAGTGGAATACCAGAACTGCACAAAGCATTCGTTACATACAAAAAAATTACAAAAGGAAATTTATTTTATATAAAATTCTATACAGCACCAGCGGAGATATTATACGAGGAAATAAAACCTCCAATACAGGTTATCAAGATAGGACTAACTAAAGATATGATTATACCCGAGGACATCGGACAACAAGAAGAGATATGCAAAACAGAGATACCAAATTTTTATGCCAACAAAAGTATAATTGGTATATCAACTATCATACAGGAGCTAGCAAATAATTATTTAAACGGAAACGCTATATGGAGCTACTATGCAAGAGATCAGCTAATGATTTATTCCAATTCAAGGGAGCTAAGGAAAGCAGATATGGATGAAGTCCAGAGATGGATTTTGTCATTACTTAAGCTAGAAGAACGACCTACGACGAGAGCACTAAAAGCAGGATTTATTTCGGCAGAGTTATTAACCAGATATTGCAAGCTAATTGGTCACAAATATTCTGACCACATATGTTCAAAATGCAATGGAGAAGATAACATAATTCCAGATGTCGATTTAGAGTAAAAGAAGACGATGAAGATAAGAAGCAGATAGACAAAATAAGATATGGACAAGATAAAAAGAAGATAAGATACAAGATGGCAGACAAAATAAACGTGAATAGATAGATAGATGTAATGTAATTTTGCAAGGTGTAAAGTAGGAATAGTAATAATAGTAGGTGGGCATTAAAGTAAGTAATAAAAGTCATAAAATAAGTATGGCATGTCATAATGTGTCATAAGGTAGATATATATTAGTCATAAAGTAGTAGATATATATTAGTCATAAAGTAGTATAGTACGTGCACATTATTGTGCACTATTGTAGAGATAAGATAAGAATTGTAAAGTAGTAGTTGTCTCATTTCTATATAAAGGGACGCATATGTAATATGAAAGTAAGGCAACGCCTAAATAAAAACTCTCCTTTCAAAAACTCTCTTAAGATACTAAATACTTAAAAGTTAATGGATAAATCTGAAATTCAATCAGATATTTCAGATAACATGACTAAGCAAGAGGCAAAGGTATATTGTTCAAAAAGTATGCGGAACTAATTTCATATATTCCTGAATATCATATATATGATTGAATAAATTTATGTTAGTTATTATGTATTAGAATTATTTGAATCATGATTTCTAGTTTATTAGCACACTGGAAACAGGGAGAAAACTTCTATACTATGCCATCCTAATGTTGAAATCGGTAGGCGAGGAAGCCGTTTAGGGGAGTAAACAAAGTTGAGGCGCTGATAAGAAGAAAGTATCCGCTAAAGTACGATGCTAGTAGTGACAGGAAAACATGATAAAGATAATCTAGTCCATAATGATCTAATATGAATTTAATCAATTATGAATATGATAGGAAGGAATAATTTGAAATAAAAAACCTGCATAATAAAGAACATGATTACATACATGCATGATGAAATGATAAAAAACTACGAAACTTTAATCTTATATGTACTTAAAATTATAGAAATAATTGAATTAAGAAGAATAATATGGGAAAAAATATTTAATGATTACGAATCAGAAGATATATTAAATCAAGAATGGTATGAAATAGACCTACATGATTTAGACTTCGAAAGAATAGAATGGTATGATTTAGAAATAAATTCAGATTAAAATGAACTACAACTATTTACAATATTGGATAGAATCTATGGAAGACATAAAATTATTAGAACAATTAATGGAGGAAAATTTATATATGTACCAAAGAACCCAAGATATGTTATACCTAGAATATATCATAAATAATATTAAAGAGATATTAAGATTAAGACACTTAACAAAAGAATATTATAATAATACTTTAAAATAAATAACTCACCTACCGCACTACCACCTACCAAAAAAGTCATGAATTCTACACCTACTACACTACCAAAAATGTCATGAACCCCTCACCTACCAATAAGATGAATTCCGCACCGAAAAATGGTAAATTGATTTGTTTGACTTTGGAAGTGCAACAGGTCATTTAGTGAAAACATACTAAAATCAACATTTAAATAACAATAATAATAAGTGCACAAATCTAGTATATATTTTAATTGACCATATATTTGATAAGTGAATGAAATTAGAAATTTTGAAAAGAAAAACAACCGGTGGACATATAAAACAATACTAATAAATAGAGACACATTGGTCCAAACTTAAGATATTGTTGGTGTTTTTAGGATCTTGAACATTAATATTGTCTAATGAAAAGTCCTCCAATAAAGTCACTGCTTCATCATTATTCCAATTTAGATAAATCGGAAAATGACGAACTCTCTAGAATGTCAAGGGAGTAATTCTGGCATTTATTCATTGACATCGATGCACCCATTGAAGGGATAGTTGTTAAAGGGTCTATTTGCATTGTCATTGGAGAAAATACAAGAGCTGACAATGGAGGAGCTAACAATGGTGATGTCCCGACCCGATTTCTTAGGTCATCATGGACCCTACTACACTCAACCATTAGGTAAGCTTAACCTTTAGCCCGGAGCCATAAGCAACAGACTACCTTGTTGAAGTGAACAAAAAAAGCATAAAGCTTATAACAAGCAAATAAAGGGTAATCAATAGAAATATAATACAAGGAACCATCCCAAGACGCTACATTAGTCAGTAATCGAGCATCTAATCCAAAATAAGAATGTAAGGTTCTGATAACCCACGAGATTGATCTAGTTGAATACCTCTCATCATGGCCCCACTCTAGGGACAAGATTTAGATTGATGGCCAAGCTCCCCACAAGTACAATAAGGTATGACCACCCTAGCCTGGGGAGTATTAGATATTTGTAATGCATGGAAAAGTAAACCATGTCCAGGGAACTTTCTAGACTAGTGGACAATCCCTCCAAAGTTAAAGCGACCTCTGTAGTGTGAAGCTCAGTACAAAGATCCCGATGACCTGCTGGTTACATAAACCAAACTCTAAACCTCCCCTAGACAACTTCTCTTAGGCCTTCAGGTAATCTCTAACATAGTGGCCTGAACTCTGCCTGTCGTAGGCACTAAAACCTACTGCAGAACCCCTTTGAAACTGAGATGCTACAACCATTGGCCTGATAGGTCGAGAAGGAATATCAGCCTCAGTGAACTAATGCACACCGCAAACTGGAATGATTTCACTACTCTACAAAGGGCGAGGACTCTTGCCTCTATCTATGAAAGTCTCAAGAAATGCTTGATCCATAACCCTCACATGACTTACCACCAGGAAAAAGGTAGACTCCGCTAATATCATATGCTCTGAAACCCATCGGAGTGGCAAGGCCAACCCTCCGACGAACCTCTGACTCAAATCCTAATCTCAAGGGAACAATGTAGGGCTATTCCCATCCCACACTAGATATCCCAACACAAAGTATGAAACATAAAATGAACCCTACTGGGGATCAGTCAACCAAACTTTTTTAGGAGCACCCACTGTACCAATACCGCACAAACCTTAGGTGTACCCTCGAAGAAACTCGGATGTAACACCTCGGGTCCAAGGAGATGAGAAATTTCAGTTTGTTCACAGGCCTGGTGCCAGCACAGATGACACCACCCACGCCTCGTAGGTGGGACAATGGTCCGTAAGTGGTGGCATGATTGGTGAGTTTATATTTTACCAAAAATGTTAGGTCCAGTACTTTTATACGGTTCACCGAGACGGTTTGTCATTTAATGCAAAAGTTGTAGGTAGGACTTGTAGGTGAGTCCCAAACTTAGAGAAACTGCAGGATTGAAAGATAAGACCTACGACCGTGGTCCACAGTCTATCGATGTGTAATGACCCTAAAGGTCATTTTTGGAAATTTTCATAAAATGACCGTTTTACCCCTCTTGATAGTTGCCCCGAGTCCTAATTGTTGTATTTTCGAAGTTGGTTTGGAGGAAAATTGATTAAAAGTTGAGTTTTTGGAAAGTTGAGTTTTTAAGAGTTAAAGTTTGGTTAAAAGTGCTATTTCGAGTCATTTGGAGTTTCGAGACTCGAATTGGATTTCCGTCGATTCCAGCAGTTTTAGAATGTCAAAACGGGTCTATGAGAATTTACGGAGTCGAATTTGGAGTTAAAACGAAGATTTGAGGTCCTAAGTTGCTAAAATTGTGAAATTTTGATCAAGAGTTGACTTTGGTCAACAAACGAGGTTTCGGTGCTCAAAATGGAATTCCGAGGGCACCATTGGATTAAGGGAGTGATTCTAAGTCTAGAATGAGTCTTGGTTGAATTTTTAGAGGCCCCAAGTGCGTTTCGAGTTTTTGAGCCTAAAGTTAGTTTCTTGACGCCTTATCGGATACTGGGTCAAGGAGACCTCGAATTCAAATTCCGACGATTTCATTGAGTCCGAAATGTCATTTTCAAGCTAATAGCATATTTGGTTTGTGTTCGGGAAGTGCCAATTGAGTTTTGGGTGAGCTTTTAAGCTTCTTGGATGTTTTGACACTATTTCAGCAAATTGTGGCAACTAAAGGGTTCATTATTAGTTTTAAAGGTCGAAAAATTATTCCGAAGGTTTTGAAATTTTGAGCATGAATTATAGCACTTATCTGCAAATTTTGGTGCATTTTCGCTAACCCGAGATTGGACTTTTATCACAAATAAGAAATAATTGTTTACCGAGTAGAAATGATATTTGACTGGGCAAACGAGCATGAAATTGAGCTCCGATTGAACGAGCAGGT
This sequence comes from Solanum stenotomum, assembly GCF_019186545.1. Lineage (NCBI taxonomy): Eukaryota > Viridiplantae > Streptophyta > Magnoliopsida > Solanales > Solanaceae > Solanum > Solanum stenotomum. The sequence continues at coordinate 54,160,609 of NC_064283.1, forward strand.
CCGTATCATTATTTAAGACATTTACAAAAAAGAATCGGGTCATTTCACTATCGTATGAGGAAATTACG
>NC_064283.1:54160722-54257821 GCF_019186545.1 Solanum stenotomum
CTCTTGGGAAAAATTGGAGTTTTATCGATTTGGACTCCCTTTTTGATGAAAAAGGTATATTTATGATCCTTATGTTATGGGTAAACTGATTTTAACATAAAATTATTGATTCATCGATTATTTTCATCATATTAACCGCATACAATTTGGACTTTTCCGGTAAAGTTAAAGTTTGATAAATTGAGAATTTCAAGGTCGATCTTAACTCCGTTTTTGATGAAATTTCATATTTTAACTTATCTAAGCATGGGTAAGATGTTTTTCAAGAGATATTTCATTTTCGAGTCGGGGTTTCGGATCCGAATATTTTAGGCTTCTTCAAGAACGTGAATTTTCCTTCAAATTGAGTTCGTGAATTGATTTCAACTCCGTTTTCAAATTGGTTTTCACCATTAGCTTCCAAATACTTTAAGGATCATTTTACATAAAAAATTTCCAGATTTGGGTATCATTTTTCGGTATGAGACTTTTGGACTGTTTTGCCCTTTTTTTCTAAATTTCTTGATTTTGGTGTCATTGGACTTGAATTGTGATTGTGAATAATTGTTTGAATAGATTATCATAATCCGGATTATACTCGAAAAGGAAAGGCTCAAGTCAAGTAACTTTTGGAGTTCGTTTTAAGGCAAGTGACTTCCAAACTTTGTAAAACTCTTAGACTACGGATGACTACTTTCCTAATTGTGTTGGGGAGTAATGGGGATTGAGGATGAGTTTTATTTGTTGATTGAAATTGTTGTAAATGAAACATGTGGAATAAAACGAGCTAAATGTGTTATATGTGACCTGAATTTGTTGAATAAGTCATGTGATAACTGATATTGAGGGGATAGAAGAGCATGAGTAGGCTATGATTGATACAAACATTGATGTTGAGACAGATGATGTGTAATACTATGATGTGGTCATGATATGGGTGTGATTGAGACAGGTGATGCGTAATACTATGATGTGGTCGTGATATGGTTGTGATTGAGACAGGTGATGTGTAATACTATGATGTGGTCGTGATATGGTTGTGATTGAGACAGATGATGTGTAATACTATGATGTGATCGTGATATGATTGTGATTGATGACATGTGCATATTCATTATTCATTCTATGTGTGAACTATCTGTTGCATGAGTTCTGAGACACTGATATGAGGATAGATGGATATGAGACACAGTTGAGACTAGCTCCGGCTAGAGATATATGAGATGGACTAGCTCCGGCTAGCGATTTGGATGCCGATCGGATCTGGTTCCGGCAGTGATACATGGTCCATGTGTGGTCCCCATGGGTTCTGATTTGAGTATTCAGCACGGACTGATTAGGTCAACAGATGTGTATCTTAGGACAAACATGCATCACGACTACATGACATCATTATTGCATTTTGCATCGCATTTGCCTTATCTTTGTCTGTGATGTGTGGATTGTATCGGTTTACCCTTCTTATGTGGAATTTGATCTACTTGCTCTTATTTGTTGATCTGAGGTTGATGAGGATATACTGTTGGTTCTGGCTGTTGAATATGATCTGTTTAGTATAGGTTGGTTGGTTTGCTGCTAGATTGAAGTTTCGGTGGTTCGGTTGGGATTGAAAGGAGTTGTTTGTAGCTGCTAGTTTTGCTTAGTTTAGAGTTACTTGCGAGTACCTGTGGTTTTCGGTACTCACCCTTGCTTCTACACAATTGTGTAGGTTGACAGCTCTCTCTCAGATTCGGCTTAGTATTTTCTTTAGCAGATTGAGCTTCGGGACATACTCGAGAGGTAGCGGTTCATTCCAGACGTGCCCTTGAGTTATCTTTACTTTCAGTTTTGTTCTATTCGAGAACTATACTCTGAGACTTGTATATTTTTATTCGAATTCTGTATTTAGAGGTTTGTACATGTGACAACCAAATTCTGGGTAGTGTTGAGTCTTAATTAAAGTCTTCCGCTTATTTATTATCTTTTATTCTCGTATTTCTACTTCTCTATCGTTGTGGTTGGGTTAGGCTGACGTGTCCGGTGGGAAATGGACACGCGCCATCACATCCGGATTTAGGGTGTGACACGATGGACCCACAGTCCGTAGGTGGGGTCCCGTCATTGGGGTCCAAGACTTCGTGGTCTCTGATCCCACCCACGACCGACCAGTACGGTCCCTGGTTATACCTACGGACAGTAGGCCTGGCCGTTGGTGAGAGCCGATAGTTATTAAAAAAAAACACTTTTGGGTCAACTTCAAATTGTCATATCTTTTTACACAAAATGAATTAGGTGGCTCATGAACTATCAAATTAAATATAATTGAATTCTCTTTCCAATACCACCGAGTTTGCTAAAATCCAAGCTCGGAGAAAAAAGTTATGCTCGTTTCACTAGAGCCCTCTTGGGTAGGGTGACAACCGCGACCCAGTTGATGGGCAGTTGTTCTAATGACGTCCCGTCAGTCCCACCGTGGATGGCACTTCGTCAGTTTTAAGTCATGGTCTGTTTGATCTTTTCCCCTATGCTTTGGGAACTTAAAGTACATCGTTTGATGCCTAAACTACGTTGTTTTACTCAGTCTAAGCCTAATAATCTAGTTAGAACCTACCCAAAAACCTCATTCTTCAAAAATCATCTAACTTAGAGCAAAAAGAAGAGGAAAAGTCACCAGTTTATTCCAAGAACAAGCAGAGGTGTTCTTCGAAGTTTAGACCCAAAATCCAAAGGATTTCTCCATATATTTCATCACCAGGTATGTGAGATTTCACTAATGGTTTCCTTTCACCCACTCGGTCCTTAGAATTTAGTTAGTTCTTCATATTCTCAAAAACTATTCAGACCTAGGGTTTCTAGATTTTCAAGATTTGTTGTGATTATGGTTCCTTTGATCTAAATAACTTGTTCCTTGGTAATTTAGTATAGTTCCATGCATAGTACTTAGAGCCCTAGCTTGTGTAAATTTATCCTAGTCCATGATTTATACTGCTAGGCTAACCAAATAGAAATTCATGCTTCAAATTTTGAATGTCATATTCTCAGTATATAAATGTTGCATTCTCAGTTAGAATGTTAGTATTTTGAGCTACTCAGTATTTAGTGTGTTTTAGCTTCATGAATATTCAGTTGGGAGTAGACTTATCACTGAGTTGGACTAGGGTTTAGTGTACCCTCAAAGTCCCAAAACTACGTGCCCCCGTAGGTTTAAAAGTCCCCTCTATCCGGCATAAGTTTTAGTGATCACGCCACAATCATGCTCTATACCCCTAGCAAGGTATATTAGGTCCTCTCAATGGGGCATATACATCGGACTCCACGTTTAGCTCATGTGGGTTATGTCGGGTTAATTGTAGCTCCCACAATCAAACTCTTATTGCATTGATCAGGTTTTCAGCATTTATTTTAGTATAAAGTTCAGCATGTTATCTTCATGATTAGTACTTGGTCATTGCATCCAGTTTAGTTTTTAGTTATACTTCAGTACATATCTAAATCCTTGTTCAGATTATATCATTGCTCTGTTATGCTTTGTGCAAGTTATATACTTTGTTTAGCTTCACATATCTATGTCCTGCATGCTCAGTACATTCCAAGCACTAACATACTTTGTGCTACATCGTTTCATGATGTAGGTTTATGTACTCAGCATCCAGGTCACGCTTAGTTTGATCCTCAGTCCAACTTCATCAGTTTCAGTGATGAGTCCTCATACTTTGAGGACAATAAACATGCTTTATCTTTTAGCCTTTATTTTTTGTTACAGTTAGCTGGGGGCATGTCCCAGCAATTGTTACAGTTAGCTGGGGGCATGTCCCAGCAACTCAACTCAGCTAAAGGCTTTTCAGACATAGTAGTACATTCAGCCCGAGTTGTTAGGTGGTTGTTTTAGTCATCACTAAACTCTTATTATTTATATTTACTTTCAGACTTGTTGGAGTTTTCCCCATTTCAGATATCCACTTTTTTTTAGCTTTTGCATAGTATATGATTCACTAAGTTATATTTTCAGCATGCTTGATATATGCCAGACTCAGGGTTAGCTTGTGGTCACTCATGATCCTAGGTCCCGTGATACGGGGGTAGCCTCAGAGTGTGACATTGGACCACTTAACACTAGATATCGAGGAACCAAAGCAGTCATTGATCCTATCAAAGCCTGGGTTGCTCGTAAACTCTCGATATGCCTTAGAATGTCTCTGACCTTAACGTACATGTTCGACTGAGTCCCTCTATCGTGACCACATGTTGAAACTCTAAAGGAAAGTGTTGATGCTCCATCCACTTCCATTGAATACTTCATTTTATCCATATAGGAGAGAATAGATTCCAAATAAGTTGTTTAAGAGGTTTATCGAAGTGAAAGCACACGATAAAAAGTCAAAAATAGAACTTTTAAAAATTTACTATAGCCTCCCGAAGATAGGATACATACGTCCTGCACCAATCGTTAGGATTCTACAAGGACTTCACTCTCATACCAACGATGCCGGTGAACATAGACTTTTGATATGGAATGGTCACAACCCGATTTCTCAAGTCATAATGGCACTAGCTACACCCCGTAGGTAGGTAACCCTTAGCCTAGAGTAATAGGCAATAGAATTCCAAGAGGAAGTTAATAACAAAAAGCATAAAGCTTGTAACAAGCAAAGAAAGGGTAATCAATTCCACTATAATACAAGGAACCATCCCAAGACCTTACATCAGTCAGTAATCCAACATATTATCAAGAATAAAAATGCAAGGCTTTTACAAATAAAAAAATAAGTACAAACTATATCTAAATACAATATAAAGACTAAGCCTTGCCAAAATAATAGATGGCAATTTGAAACTCCGAACGGAAAGAGCTCACCCTAGTCTTCAAAACACCAAGCTGCTCCACACAACTACAAATCAATGGTGATAACTCAAAATAGGACATGTAGGGAACATAAGTGTAGTATGATTACCAAACATGGTACTCAACAACCATTGAGCGACTGAGCTCAAAACATAACACTAGCATAAACAACAAGTAATAAGGAGAACATAGCACAAGCAACTAAACAGGAGATACTATAGTAGAAAAACAACATGGAAAGAAACATAATACAAACAATGATAAGCCAAGTTAAGAACGTACTTGGAACGCAAACCAACAACCTATTTGAAAGAAAGTAAGATACCGAGTCAACTACCCAGGATCATGAGGACCCACAACCACAATTCTAAAGCCAAAGTCGATTAGCTAAAAAGAAAATCATAATTAAAAAGAATAGAGTGTACTTAAACAATAACCTAACCGAACCCATAAGCCTATAAGGTACAAACAACAAACATAACTCAGGTGCCCCTATAAAACCGGAGGGTGCAAATAATAAGCAAGTAAATTGGTGATAAGGAATGCATATGAATATAAGTTAGTCATAGAACCATCAATGACCATCTAGAACTAAGTAAGGGCCTTCAACCGTAAGTAACCAATAATTGGATCAGCTGGCCAACTAGTGAACTCCAAGGGGCGTAAGCCGCCCAGCTAGCAACAATAAATCCAGAAGCATAAGTAGGGCCATAGAAGGGTCGCCCAGTCAAATAGTAAGATCCTAGGGGAATAAAATGCGAAGCTAGAAAGAGAAAACCTAATGGTATAATTAAGATAAAAGAATGCAAGAAAGGGCATCGTCACACTGACTAGTAAAGTATGAATGGAGGACATCCCAGATGCCTCTAGTTTCTCAAGTAGGAAAAGAGCACATCCCTGACACCTCGACGGTCTCAAAATTAGTAAAAACAGTAATACAACTGGTACACTCCCATTAAAACCAGTTTAGAATAAAGACGAGTAAAATAGTATCTCATAATGAAAGATAAATTGCCAATTCATGAACCCGGATCATATCCCAAATTCATCAGAATGAATAAACGGTGCAATACATGTAATCACCAAGATTCAAACAAAGGCATTCCGAGTAAGATACATTTACAGCCAATGAAACCACGCTACCAAAATGGAGATTACTAACTTGGGAGCCAACTGGTCCACACACACAGCCTTAGGCCCAACAATATAATCATAAGTTCTAAAAGTATACAACAAGCCTACCATAAAATGACAAGTGAATGGATCGAAGAATATCCTTCAAATCATTAAAAGGAGAACAACTAAATGGATGATGCCCTACCCCAATCATATCGCTATAGTCCGTGATAGAGCATAGCTAGAGCCAAGCCACGGCTACGACGAGCCACCAAGGTCACATGCATCAACTCAAGGAGAATGACACAGTACAAGCCTTACATGGAGAAAGTTATATTTACAAGTTGATAAATCACAACATAAAGAATCTAAGGTCCAACCTAGTCTAAGGCCACAATGTATCAATCCTACCAAGGCTAACCAAGAGCATCTACAGCACAAGAAACTACTAGCCTAAACTAAGGATCCCAACACTCACAATCAGCATAAGGATCTTACAGAGTCAAGAAAAGATGGAATTAACAAGAGGAGGTGAACGCCCATCAAATACAGTCAAAATTACATGAAATCTATACTAAGCATTATCTAATAAGCTCAGTCAAGAAAGTAGATCAAAGCCTGCCTTAAAGAAGAAAAAGCACTCTAGATCTACCGCACAAGAGCTATTCGGCTAAAAACCTCTCTAAATGCCACCATGCTATCAAATTATTTGTCACAATGTCATTATGGACGTTTAGAAACTAAATTTACAATGATTGGAAATGAACACAAAATTGAGTCAAAAAGGGAATGTGGGACCTGCATGGAAAATCCTAAAATTGACTCCATAAAAAGGTCATAAACTACCAACTGAACTTGTTCCGTCAAACGACACTCAATTCCATGCACGGAATAGCACAAAAACCACATGCTATAAAAATATCAACTAAAGAAGTACAAAAGAGAGCTGGCAGTCCCTTCAGGGTGGAAAATACCTCAAACGAAGAACCACCAACACTTCCAAATATTCCAACACATAGCCACCAAGATTCTGAATCTCCACAACTTTGAATCACCTCAATAGGAGCTTTTATGCTCGAGATATTACACTTTGAAAATGAGGACCGAAGGTAAAAAATTAGTATTTTAATAGTCAAAATTGGTCACGAAAAGTAGAATCTAGTCATTAATAACCTAAATTTTGGTCCCTAAAAGCCTACACCTGATATCAACATGTCAGTTGGTTTGCTCAAACTCTGAATTCTCTATCGGGGTGCCCAAGATAAGTTCAGAACCTTGTGTGTGCAAAAAATATGATTTCGCATAAAATTCAGCATTCTAGATTCAACGAAACCATTCAAACTTCCAACCAAGGTCATCTCGACAAAAAGTAGGTCCCACACCCAAGTACCATTTTAATATAAAATCCATAAAAAAGCTTGAGATGAGACCAATAGCCTCGAGAATTGCATGAAAGGTAATTGTAGACCAAATTCAATATTTCAGAGCTAACTATGCTGGCGTAATTCTTGTCCGACCACATTTAACAAAAAGTTGACCAAAATCAAACTTTATCTTACGCTTCAAAGTTAAAACTCATAGCGGCTCAAAATCACACCACAAGTATCAGGTCCCAAACCAACAATGCCCCTAGCCATAAATGGCCCTTTTGGAGCTGATGAAAGTTAGAATTGCATTACGAGTCTGTCTTTCAAAATTTTTGACATAGTCACCAATTTAAGTTTTCAAGGCTTTAAAATATGGAAAGTTGCACAAAACTAAAATGAACGACCTGGCGATTGAACTGTCAATCCCAACAAATCATAAATAACTTGGGATCAAGAAAGCTCTAAATGTTGAAAATATTGGAAAAGAAGGAAAATGACCTAGATGGTAATTATAAGTGAAGGCATGGGAGAAGCCATGAATCGTTAATCGAGACAATAAAGGAATTACCGATACTGGAAAACTAGTAGGGGACAACATAGGAGCCCTTGAACCCTTAATGTTTTTCCCACCTGGTATCATAGGTCCAACAAAGGATTACGGGACATTTGATGTAGAATCCTCTTCACAAACTTTCTTTTTCAATGCTTCACTTACATGTTTATGCTTTTGCTTGATTACATATAAGATCATTGAGATTGTAAGAGTGCATATCTATGCAAATTCTTTTACCCTTCAACACTTCATGAATCTCATTCGAAATTTCCTTCACCCTATTTTCCTTCCTTACCATTAGTAGTTTTTAATTTAGTTTTTAACGCATCGCTTTTCACCATATTTCTAGATCTCTTCAATGTAGGAAACTCCATAGCTTTTCAAAGGTAGTGATTGTAGCACCATGATTAAGATAAACTTTAGGTTCGTTGTTGTAAGGACTATAAAAGATTGTACTCATTTCATCATCACTAAGAGTTCTCAATTCTTGAGCCTTAGTCAAGAACCTTTTTTCTCTATTTTTTGTATGAGATTTTCCTATCAGTTTAATTTTCACTAAAATACATCTTCACCTTATTTCTAGGCATGGCTAAAGAGGAAGAGGAGGATAAATGTTTTTGTCTCGTGCTACCCCTGGACGTAACACAAGACATAAGATCATCAGTGACCCCAAGCTAACACTACTGGCATATCATATGCATACTAAGATAACTGAAATGAGAAAACTTTGTGCGAAAGCTTAAAACATGACATAAAGGAAAATGATGGGGAATACCCATTCTAAGTCTAAATATATAAAACTAAGTTTAATGACAACTAAAAGATCAAACTCAAATCTAAAACTGAATCTAAATATGTCTGAATAAAATCCTCTAACTGACTAGAGCTGCTGGGACATGCCCCTAACTAACTCTAGAAAAAACTGAAACCGAAAGACTGAAAATAGAAAGATAACATGTCAATCGTCTTCGAAGAATGAGGACTCACCACTGATACTGCTGAACTGGAGATCGGGAACCGATCTAAGCGTGATCTGAATGCTGAGTACCTGAACCTACATCACGAGAAGATGTAGTGCAGAGTATGCGTTAGTACTTGAAAGGTACTGAGCATGCATGATAGAATAAAGCTGAATATAACATATAACTGAACAAAGCGATAAAGCAATGATATAATATGAACATGATAAATATGCTAAACATGCTGAATATGAACTAACTAAATGTAGTGACCAAGTTTATAACATACTGAAATAGAATATTGAACTGTAACTGATAACCTATACAATACACTAGAATCTGTCTGTGGGAGCCACTAATAACCGACATAAAACCACATGAGCTAAATGTGGAGTTTGATGTATAAGCCTCATTAAGAGAACCCAATATACCTTGCCAAGGGTATAGAGGCATGACTGGCGTGATCACTAAGTATAATGCCCAAAGAGGGGATTTAAAATACGGGGGCACGTAGTTCTGGAACCATGAGGGTGACTAACCCTAGTCCAACTCGTTATTAAGGCTACTCCCAATAGAATGTATAAAATACAAAATAACTAAAAGAACTTGATAACTCAAGATTTTGACATCCTAACTAAAAATGCAACATTAAGTACTGATAATGAAACATTTGTAAACTGATTCATGTATAACTGTATAACCTGACCTAGCCATGTAATTCATGAACTAAATGAATCTACACAACTAGGGTTTTGAGTTTCATGTAAGGATTTAGCAATATAGTTACGAAAACAGAATATTCTGATTAGGATTAATCTAACAGCTAAATCATAACAATAATCTGAAGTTCTAGAAACCCTAGGTCTAAACATAATTAAGGTAATCAAGAATCTGATTAAATTTTAGGAACCTAATGGGTGGAAGCAACCCACTAGTGAAATCCCACATACCTGGTGACAAAATTCATGGAGAAATCTTTCGATTTCGAGGCTGGAACTGGAGGAAACCTTGTTGCATTCTTGGAGAGAGTTGGTTGACTCTTTCTCATTATTTTCGTTCAACTAGGATGAATTTCGGAGAATGAGTTGACTAGGGTAAGTTTTAATTAAGTTACTAGGCTAAAACTAACTAAAACAATGTATTTTAAGGGTTAAATGACGTAGTTAGGTGAGCAACGCATATGGAAAAGATCAAACCCACCCCTGACTTAAAAGCTATTCGGGCCAACCGACGGACCTGGTCCATGGACCGTGGTCCCACCATCCTGGTTAGTTGTTGACTGGCTTCATAGGCTGGGATCTGGGGTCTAAACCACGGACCTGGTCCACGTACCATGGTCATGTGGTTCTGGACTTAGCTTAATTTTCCTTGGGTTCTAGGGAGTCTGAACCACGGATCGTGGTCCCACCTACGATTCGTAGGTCCTGGCGTGGGTCAAGACTTGGTGGAAAAGTTCTGGGGTTCTGGGAAGGGAGCTGCAGTTGACCAACCACGGACCCTACATATGGTGCATGGGTCACCCTACGGTCCGTAGGTGACACCGTTGGTGGCACCTGCAACTTCTGGAATCTGTATTTCTGGTCTGTCTAGAATACAGGTGTTACATTATCTCCCACTTGGGAATATTTGTTCTCGAATAAAGACTAAACTAGTTGAATATGGAGGGAAAGAACTACAAACCCTACCACGAAATACTGGAAACTAAAATCTGACTTAACTAAGTTCCAAGGACATGCAAATACGCTGAAAATGCAAGTATAACTGAATGAACATGATACTAAGACTGAATTTACGCATGAGTAACTAAAAACTGGAGAGGAACTATTACCTCAAGCTGAAATGGAATATGAAGGAAAGATATGAGGATACTTGGCCTTCATGGTTGCTTTTGCTTCCCAAGTAGCTCCCTCTACTGTCTGACTCCTCCATAATACCTTAACTGAAGCAACTTCTTTGTTTCTTAACCTTCGAACCTGACGATTAAGAATTTCAACTGGCACCTCTTCATAAGTGAGACTATCCTTCATAGCCACACTTTCTAAAGGTACTATAGATGTTAGATCACCCACACTTCTTCAACAACAAAATGTGAAAGACCAGATGGACTGCTGCTAGTTCTGCTGGCAACTCTAACTCACATGCCACTTTACCAACCCTTTTCAAGATCATGTAAGGGCCTACATATTTAGCAATGAGCTTCCCTTTCTTTCCAAATCTTATCATCCCCTTCAGAGGTGACACTTTCAAGAAAACCCAATCAACAATTTAGAACTCCAAGTCCCTTCTCTTTACATCTACATAGGACTTTTGACGACTCTGGGCTGTCTTAAGTCTATCCCTGATGAGCTGAACTTTTTCCATAGCATCATTAACTAGATCTGGCCCTATCAAGGCTGTTTCACCTACTTCAAACCAACCAATTGGAGATCTACATCTATTCCCATACAATGCCTCATAAAGGGACATCTGAATCCTGAAATAGTAGCTATTATTGTAGGAGAACTCTATAAGAGGAAGGTGATCATCCCAAATACCCTTGAAAATGATCACACAAGCTCTCAACATGTCCTCTAAGGTTTGAATGGTACGCTCTGCCTGACCATCCGTCTTTGGATGAAATGATGTGCTAAGATTAACCTTAGTACCAAGACCTTTCTGAAATGACTTCCAGAAATGAGAGGTAAACTGAAGGCCCCTATCTGAGATGATAGACAAAGGAACCCCATGCAACTTGACTATCTCATTAATGTAAATTTTGGCGTAGTCCTCTATGTAGTCTTGACAACAAAGAAATGAGAAGATTTAGTAACTCTGTCTACTATCACCCAAATGGAGTCATGATGTATGCGGGTACGAGGTAAACCTATAATGAAGTCCATGTTGATCACTTCTCACTTCCATGTAGGAATATTAATCTCTTGAGTCATACCTCCTGGTTTCTAATGTTCTACCTTCACTTGCTAACAATTGGGGCAATTAGCCATAAAATCTGCTATATCCCTCTTCATGCCATTCAACCAAAACACTTCCCATAGATCACGATACATCTTAGTGGCCCTGAAGGAATAAAATACCTGGAGTTATGGGCTTCTTTAAGAATCTGTTGTCTCAACTCACCCATCTTGGGAACACATAAACGACCTTGATAGCGAAGCATATCATCTCCCCCTTGGGAGAAAACCTCAACCCTCTGCTGATGAACTGCACCCTTCAGTTGAAGCAATATAGGATCACTGTCTTGTATTTCCTTAACCTCCGCTACCAATGAAGATTATGACCCATTCTAAATTGTTACACCATTATTTGATATGCTCATGAGGCAAACTCTTAAGCGAGCAAGCCGATAAGCATCATTCGCTAATTTTGTCCTTTCTTCCTCAACATGCGCAAAGCATATTCATATCATAGTCCTTGAGGAACTCAAGCCATCTCCTTTGGCGAAGGTTTAAATATTTTTGGGTGAATACATACCGAAGGCTATTATGGTTTGTGAACACATCTGCATGAACACCATACAAGTAATGTCTCCAAATCTTAAGGGCAAAAACTAGTGCTGCAAGCTTGAGGTCATGAGTCAGATAGTTCTTGTCATGCACCTTAAGTTTTCTAGAAGCATATGCTATAACCTTACCTCGCTTCATCAACACACAATCTAGGCTGACTCTGAATGCATAACAATAGATGACATAACCGTTTGAACCCTCTGTAGAGTCAAAATAGAAGTTGTAGTCAACCTAGTTTTTAGTTTTGTGAAGATCTTCTCACACTCATCTGACCATTGAAACTTAACCTTTTTCTGATTTAACTTAGTCAATGGAGAAGCTATGGATGAAAATCCTTCCACGAACCTTCTGCCAAACCCAAGAAACTTCTCATATATGTAGGCGAGGTAGGTCTGGGCCATTGTTTCACTGCCTCTATTTTCTTAGAATCCACTCGGATCCCTTCTCTAGATACTATATGCCCAAGGAAAGCAAGTGATTGTAATCAAAACTCACACTTGCTAAACTTAGCGAATAACTGGCGATCTTTGAGAGTTTTCCGGACAACCCTCAAATGAGTCGCATGTTCTTCCTCATTCCTAGAGTAAATGAGGATATCATTAATAAAGACGATAACGAACAAGTCCAAATACTGCTTGAACACCCTTTTCATCAAATCCATGAAAGTTGCAGGAGCATTGGCTAATCCAAATGACATAACTACAAATTCATAATGACCATACCGAGTCCTAAATAATGTTTTCAAAATTTCACTATCTTTGACTCTAAGCTGATGATAATCGAATATGCAGTCTATCTTCGAGAAATGACTAGCACCTTGAAGTTGGTCGAACAAGTCATCAATCTTAGGGATAAGGTACTTATTCTTGATTCTGACTTTGTTCAACTGCAGATAGTCAATGCAAATCCTGAGGGAACCATCATTCTTTTTTAACGAACAACACGGGTGCACCCCATGTGGAAATACTAAGTGTGATGAAGCCCTTACCTAGAAGGTCCTTCAACTACTCTTTCAATTCCTTAAACTCAACTGGTGCCATTATGTAAGGCGGAATAGAAATAGGTTGGGTATCTGGAAGGAGATCAATTCCAAAGTTGATTTCGAACTCTGGGAAGATCTTCTGAAACACTTCTGGGAACTCATTAACTACTAGGACTGATTCAAAAGTTGGGGTTTCGGAGGTTGAATCCTTAACCTAAACTAGATGATAGAGACAAACCTTAGAAATCATCTTTATGGCCTTAAGGTAAGAAATGAATCAACCCATAGGCACTGAGCTACTACCCTTCTATTCTAAGATTAGCACGTCTGGAAATTGAAAACGAACGATCCTAGTTCTACAATCAACAGAGAAATGTAACCAATCCATGCCTAGAATGACATCAAAGTCTACCATTTCTAACTCTACAATATCTACTGAGGTGACTTTCTGAGAGAATGTGATTGGGTCACCAACTGGAGTAGAGACTGAGAAAGGTTCTGAAATAGTTTTTGGACTGACACCGAAGTTGACTGCTATATATGGAGTTACAAAGGAAAGAGTAGCCCTTGGATCTAACAATGCATATACATCTAAGTGAAAGACTCGTAACGTACCAGTGACCACATCGGGAGAATCTTCCTAGTCTTGGCGAGCCTGAAGAGCATACAACTTGTTCTGGCACTGACCGCCACCTGTACCACATGAAGCACCCTGCTGAGTTGGGTGACCTGCTAGTGCTGCTGGATCTGTAGACCAAGCCCTACTATTATTACCTCCTTGACTCTATTTAGAAGAAGGATAATCTCTCAACATGTGACCAGTCTGACCATATCCAAAACATCATTCCTTTCCTACAAGACACTTACCCGGATGGTTCTTACCACACTTAGGACAAGTTAGGTAGGTCCTATTACCTGAAACACTCCCCTGAGACTTAGAGCCTCATGCCCTACCTTTCTGATCCTATCGATACTTGGAGGATGGAACACTAACTGATGATGTTGCTGGAGCTAAAGATTTCTGCTGGAACTAAGAGCGATTTCCACCACCCGATTTCTGCTGAGAGTAATAATAGTTGCCTGTCCTAGCCTTCTTACCGTCCTTCACCTATTCCCTATGCTTATCTCCCTCAACCTGTTGAGCATAAGTCATAAGCCTAGAGATGTTCATATCTTCCAGCAATATAGCATTTCAGCACTCTGTTTTCACTAAGTTGGGTACCCCATACATAGACTTATTCATTTGTGCCCTTGGGTCAGCAACCATGTGAGGAGCATACCTGGAGAGTTGGGTGAACTTGAGCCCGTACTCTTGGACTGACATGCTACCTTGCCTCAAATTCATGAACTCCTAAGTTATAGGAACTGCATCCGTACCCCTATTTTCTTTCCATGGAGTAAAATAGATATGAGCTACATCATTAAGCTGGTAGGACTCCAACTCTACCCTATCATTTCCAGTCACTTGCATCACTCCAAAGATCTTCTTGACCTCATCAGTGAAGTTCTGGGGATCCTTACCAACCTGCGACCCTAGAAACTCAGGTGGATTCATCCTAACAAAATCTCGAGCTCTAGCTGGAGCTGACCCAACATTAGTGTTAGTAGGAACTAAGGCAATGTTCTAGTTGGTCACACTCTGAGCCAAAAGCTAAATAGCATTCTGAAATTTTGCATTCGAAACCTCTTGGTCTGGAACTGGAGGAACTAAAAATGCGTAATGATGTATTAGAAAGAGAGATCATACCAACGTACAATAAGAATATCAAGAAAGTGAAGTTTCACTAAAGCACTTCGTAGCCTCCCTCTCATTATATGTGGTTCACTTCACACCCATGAAACTGACTCTACTTAGTGTGGCTTTTCAGATATCCTAGGACACTTAAACCTAGTGCTCTGATACCAAGTTTGTCACGCCTCGAGGCTACCCTTGGACGTTAACACGACACTTAGGATCACGAGTGACCCCAAGCTAACCCTGGTGGCATATCATAGGCATACTAAGATAACTGAAATGAGAAAACTTTGTGCGGAAGCTTAAAACATGACAAAAAGGAAAATGATGGGGAATACCCATTATAAGTCTAAATATATAAAACTCAGTTTAATGACAACTGAAAGATCAAAATCAAATCTAAAGTTGAAGGTAACTATATCTGAATAAAAGCCTTTAACTGACTAGAGCTACTGGGACATGCCCCCAGCTAACTCTAGAAAAAACTAAAACTGAAAGACTGAAAATAGAAAGATAACATGTCAATCGCCCTTGAAAAAGAGGACTCACCATTGATACTGCTGAACTGGAGATCAGGAACCGATCTAAGTGTGATCTGAATACTGAGGACATGAACCTACATCACGAGAAGATGTAGCGCAGAGTATGCGTCAGTATTTGAAAGGTACTAAGCATGGATGATAGAATAAAGCTGAATAAAACATATAACTGAACAAAGCGATAAAGACATGATATAATTTGAACATGATAAATATGTTAAACATGTTGAATATGAACTAACTGAATGTAGTGACCAAGTTTATAACATACTGAAACTGAATACTGAACTATAATTGATAACCTGGTCAGTACACTAGAATCTCTCTGTGGGAGCCACTAATAACCGACATAAAATCACATGAGCTAAATGTGGAGTCTGATGTATACGCCTTATCCAGAGGACCCAATATACCTTGCCAAGGGTATAGAGGCATGACTGGCGTGATCACTAAGTATAATGCCCACAGAGGGAACTTAACCTACGGGGGCACGTTCTGGGACTATGAGGGTGACTGACCCAAGTCCAACTCGGTATGAAGCCTACTCCACATAGAATGTATAAAATACAAAATAACTAGATAGCTCAAGATTCTGACACACTAACTAAAAATGCAACATTAAGTACTAATAATGAAACATTTATAAACTGATGCATGTATAACTGTATAACCTGACCTAGCAAGTGTAATTTATGAACTGAATAAATCTACACAATTAGGGTTCTAAATTTCATGTAAGGATTTAGCAGCATAGTTACGAAAATGGAATATTTTGATTAGGATTAATCTAACAGCTAAATCACAGTAATAATATGAAGTTCTAGAAACCCTAGGTCTAAACATAATTAATGGAATCAAGAATCTGACTGAATTCTAGGGAGCTAATGGGTAAAAGGAACCCACTAGTGAAATCCCACATACCTGGTGACGAAATTCAAGGAGAAATATTTCGATTTCGAGGCTGGAACTGGAGGAAACCTTGTTGCATTCTTGGAGAGGGTTGGTCGATTCCTTCTCCTTCTTTTCAGTCAAGTTGGATGAATTTTGGAGAATGAGTTGACTAGGATACTCTCTAATTAAGTTAGTAGGCTAAAACTGACTAAAACGACGTAGTTTAGGTGAGCAATGCATAGGGAAAAGACCAAACGACCCCTGACTTAAAAGCTATCGGGGACAACCGATGGACCTGGTCTACAAACTGTGGTCCCACCTATGGTCTGTCCTGGTCATCCGTCGACTGGCTTTAGAGGCTGGGATCTTGGGGGTCTAAACCATGGATCATGGTCCTACCTATGGTTTGTAGGTCCATGGCGTGGTTCTGGAATTAGCTGAATTTTCTTGGTGCTCTAGGGAGTCAGAACCACGGACCTGGCCCATAGATCGTGGTCCCACCTACGGTCCGTAGGTCCTGGCGTAGGTCAAGACTTGGTGGAAAAATTCTGAAGTTTTGGGAAGGGAGCTGCAGGTGGGCAAACACGGACCCTACCTACGGTCCGTGGGTCACCCTACGGTCCATAGGTGGCACCTGCAACTTCTGGAATCTGCATTTCTGGTCTGTCTAAAATACGGGGTGTTACAAAAATTGTATGTGTTGTTTTTTTTGTATGCCTAGAATTAACTCCTATTTATAGAAAAATATAGATTCTGGAATTTATAATTCTTAGTTTTAGGCAATTATTGTTTTGGAATAAAACTAAATGAAGGTATATTAGATAAATATGTTAGATTTTATCATCTTTAAATATATGTAGTTTATGGGTCCCGTCTTATCCAGACCCATTTTATTCAAATCAAATGCTTTTTACTATGAAAAAAAATTGGTGTGGTACGTCTAATGAAATAGTACCCACAAAAGTGTCATGATTCAAAAATGGATGTGATGGCACTTGCCTTATTTCATCAAGAAACTTCACCCTTAAACTCAATGAAACAGACAAATTCTAAAATAAAGAAGAAATGAAATCTCAATATAAAAATATGCATATAACTTAATAAAATTCATAATACCCCAAATATCTTGTTGTCACGTGTACAAGACACTAATGTATTAATATAGATTCAAAAGAAAGTACAGGTCTCAAATGATATTGTTTCTAGAGTATAACATATCATAAATTGGAGTAAGAGGGTCCGCTAAGATGACAAGCAACTACCTTATAAGTCTTCACAGAAAGCCTTGGATAAGAGGAGAAGAGAGAGTATCATGATGATTTGGGCTCGTAACCAAGTACCAAATAACACGGTACTCACCAAACAAACCGCTAAATGCAAGGTAAAGCAAAGAAGAATCCAGGTACTCATATCACACCCCAAGCGAATCTCTGCAACTACAACCTATACAGAATCAAACCAACCTAGTAGTTCACAATACACAAGCACATAGTACGAATATAAACACTTTACCACAAATAGATCATCAACTCCACATATCAAGTTCATCAATCATATATTTCACAAAAGAAACAACAAGTTCATAGATGGTAATGATGTGAAAATACAATGAAATGAAATGAAAAAAAGTTGATGCATGTTTGTCCAAACAATACACATCCAATGAATAATAGGTTGGAATCCATGTGGGATGCACAAAGTCCATGTACCTTTCGAAACAATTTCCCATTGACATAATCATCACTCGCTGAAACCATTTCCCATCTGCATCCCAAAACCATTTCCTATCGACATCATCACAATAGATCTCGTTATAGTTTTCATAACAATTCACAGTTCATAACAACAGAATCATAGTATTTCACCTATAAGGTGCCTATATCACGTCTCAAATCATTCATTTTATAACACATATCACATTACCATCATGTCGCCTTTTTCATTATAATATTTTATCATCGAAATTAATCAATATGAAGAATTCAACCAACAGTGATTTTTGTTACTCCCTAACACAAATGACAAGGAAATACAAGATTTTACATTCTTAACAAAGGTCTAGAAGTTCACTAGTCTTAAGCAAATCACACAATTACTCCGGTACTTGAGCTTTGACCTTCTGTAGGGTCTCCAAATCAACATAAACTATTCAAATAAGAAATCACAATAAGAATTTGAAATTATCAACACCCGTATAATTATTTTTTGAAAATGGGATAAAATTGACCTAAAAACCTAATTCAGGAAAGGAGGGTTAAATTTGGAAAATAATATAAAATTGTGTTACCTAAAATATTTGGAACTCATTGGTGAAAACCATTTAAAACAGAGTTGAATTTAACCTTAAATCACTTTTTTATCAAAACCTAGAGTTCTTGAAAACCTCACAGGGTTTATATCAGAAACGAGTAATAATATGGAAAATCTTAACATAATTATATAATAATAAAGAGGAGGAATTGAAATCCATTACCCAATCGAAGATTATGAAAAACCCTTTTGAAATTGCCTAAACCAAGCTTGTAGAGTTCAAGAATGAGAGAAATAGGAAGAATTTCTAATTTTTCGAAGAAAACAGTGTTCAGGAAAAAATTGCTCTTTGTTATCGCGAAGCAAGGCCTTATGATCATGATGAGTAAATAGGTAAACTCATTTATCTGTACCATCGTTATCACAACCAGGCATCATGCGTTCGCGATGATTAGGAACTTACATCTACACGATTGCGACATGGGTCACATGATTGCGATGCACAAAAATATGAGTTCACCTGATCGCGAGAGAGGGTCTCGCGGTCACGATGAACAAAATACATGGCACCTGAAAAATGAAACCAACGATTAACATAAGGCAAAAATTCATCGAATGAACCCTTAAGATTCGTTTGAAACCCTAGTACACAAACCATATATGCTATGTAACTAAACTCGAAGTTTGGGTCTTAGTGAAATTGTCGAAACATGGATTCAAGGCCTTCTGGGTAAGAAACCCGTGAAAGTCATAATAAACCAACTTAAGGCCCAAAAATACCAAAATACCCGTCGAACCTCTAAAATTCAACTAAGATTTCTCCTACTCTAAAATCATCCCCTAAATTCAATGGAATCTTCGAAATTTTGATCCGAGTGTCTAATCTTTGAATGTTGACCAAACTCAACCCTTAGTATAAAATCACCCAACCTTCAAACTTAAGACCCCAATTCCATGAAACACCTCTGATTGAGAAACTGATGACATCCCTAGTCCAAATTCTATATTGAGGAGTGGATGGAACTGAAGGAATTTCATTCCGAGACTTGAAACTCCAATTCATACCAAAAACCACTTACAAACACATTAGACCTTACAAAACTGAAAACTTCCAAAAATCACAACCTTTTTAGTCGAATTTTAAAACCAACTTTACAATTTATTGGAAATGACTTGCAGCCACTATAGGGTAGGGGTAAAATTGTAATTTTATGAAAAGTTCCAAAAATGACCTTCCAGATCACTACATATACACCACTAAAAACCATATTTGTCCTCAAACATAATGTAAATAAAAAGTACATGAATATTTGAAAAGCTGAGGATATTTGGAAGGCATGTCGAACTCCATCTCCAAAGTCGCCTCTCCAACAGAACGATTCTTTCATTGCACTTTTACTGAAGAAATATCTCTTCTAAGTTGTTAAACCTGTCTATCAAATTTAGCTATAAGTTCCTCCTCGAAGGAAATATCTTGACTGAACACTGCTAAATTGAGTGAAAGCACATGAGAATCATCAAGCACATACTTTCGAATCATGGAGACATGGAAAACAAGATGCACAACTGCCAAGCTAGGTTGCAAGGCCAACTTATAGTCCACCTCTCTAATCTGACTCAAAATCTTAACAGGACCAATAAATCTAGGGCTAAGCTTGTCGTTCTTCCCAAACCTCATCACACACTTAATGGGTGACACTTTGAGCCAAACATGACCCCCTTCATAAACCCCAAAACTCGAACCCCCATATCTACATAACTCTTTTGTAGACTTTGAGCCTTCAACAACCTACCCTAAATCATACAGATATGCTCCATTGCATTTCTTAGACAATCTACATCCAATGAGTCCATGTGAGTTGAATCCAACCAACCGATAAGAGATCTTCCATACAATGCCTCAAATTGGCCTATCTAAATACATGAGTGATAATTGTTGTTGTAGAATAACTCTGCTCAGGGAAAGTGATGATCCCAAAGAGCACCAAAGTCAATCACACACACTCAAAGTAGTTTCTCCAACACCTGAATGGTCTACTCATACTGTCCATCCATTTGAGGGTGAAACTTGTACTCATTTCTAAGTGAGTACCTAAACCATTTAGTAAGGCTCTCTAGAAGTTAGAAGTAAATAGTGAACTTCGATCGGAGATAATAAAAATAAGCACCCCATGACGTTTGACTATCTGGCTAATGTAGAGTTATGTTAACTCTTCCATCGTGTACTTCATTTGAACTGGAATGAAATTAGCAAACTTAGTCAGTCTGTAAAGAACCACCCAAATAGTATCATAAACATTAACGGTGGAAGGCAGATCCACAATGTCGATTGTAATAAATTCTCACTTCAAAGTAGGAATTGGAATCCTTTGAGACACACCTTGATGATGCTAGTTCTCAGACTTCACCTGTTGGCAAGTAAAACACCTAGACACAACTGAAAATATCCTAGTTCATGACACACCATAAGTAATGTTGGATTAGGTCATAGTACATATTGGCCACCCCCGAATGAATAGAGTATCTAGAATTGTGACCCTCCTCTCAGATCCATCTGACCAACTCACCCAGCTTGAGCACACAAATCTTACCCCTGATGCTCAACACTATATCATAATCAAGCACAACCTTATTGTCTTCCCCTCTACAGACCATGCCTCAAATAATGCATAACTTTTCATCATCAAACTAACGCTCATAGATCTTCTTCTAGAGATGATTGGCCTCAACAAATGTAATCACACTATCGATCTCCTACGAAATCTACATCTGGACAAGAGTATTGGTTGAAATTTGAACATACCTTGTTAACAATCTCTCTTTAATACAAAGTGCGGCAAGACTCCCTATGCTACAAGTATTTCTACTCAAAGCATCGACCACCACATTGGCTTTCCCTGGACAATAAATGATGTTCATATCATAGTCTTTAAATAACTTGAGCCACCAGCACTACCTCAAGTTTTGATTTCTCTAACTGAAAATGTATTGAAGACTTCAATAATTGGTGGAATTTAAAATGTACATTATACAAATAGTGACACCATAACCTAAGTTCAAAGACTACAACCGCCAACTCCAACTTATGAGTAGGGTAGTTCTTCTCATGGTTCTTTAACTAGCTAGAAGCACAGACAATCACCTTCCACTTCTACATCAACACGCCACCCAACCCGTCTCTTGAAGCATCAAAATAAGCCATGAAATCCATACCCTCCTCGAGTAAAGGCAACCGTAGAGTTGAAGTAAGCAAATTCTTGAGCGTTTAAAAGCTCTCATCACATTCTTTAGACAACTAAAAACTCACTTCTTGTCTAGTCAATCTTGTGAAAAGGAAAACAATAATAGAAAAACACTGAAAAAATTGTCTATAATAGCCTTCCAAGCCTACAAAACTCTGAATCTTACTAGGAGAAATAGGTTTTTCCCCAACTCAAACTACCTCAATATTTGCTAATCAGTACGTATACCCTTCTTGGACACCATGTGTCCTAAGAATTCCACGGAATCTAGCCAGAACTCACACTTTGAGAACTTTGTAAACAACTTCTCTTCCCTCAACCTCTGAAGAACTAGCCTTAAATTTTGTAGAAGGTCCTCCTCAGTCCTAGAGTACACCAAAATATCATCAATGAATAAAATCATAAAAGAATTCATGTATAGCGGAAACACCATATTCATCAACTTAATGAAAGTTGCAAGGGCATTAGTCAGCCAAAAGAGCATCATAAGGAAGTCCTAATGGCCATTCTGAGTCTGAAAAGCTATCTTAGGGACATCTGATGCCCTAATCCTCAACTGGTGGTAACCATACCTCAAGAATATCTTAGAGAACCACACTGCTCCCTAAAGTTGATCAAATAAATCATTGGTACATGAAAGTGGATACTTTTTCTTCATAATCACCTTGTTCAACTACCTATAGTCAATATATAACCTCATAGTCCCATGCTTCTTCTTCACAGGCAATACTAGGGCACCCCAGTGAGACACAATAGGGAAAATAAACCCCTTACTCAACAAGTCCTACAACTAGTCCTTAAATTACCTCAACTTATTCAAGGTCATATGATAAGGAGGAATAGAAATGGGCTTAGTGCCCAACTTTAAATTAATAGAGAAATAAATATCCCTATCAAGTTGGAATATCAGAAGGGAACACATTGGAACTTCTAGAAAAATGAGAACGGTCTCTATGGGAGCTGACTACACACTAGTGTCATAGATGAAGGCTAGGTAAGACAAATACCCTCTATCAATCAATCTCTTAGCACGAAGGAAGGAAATGACCTTTTTAGGGTAAGAACCACTAGCACCCTTCCACTCAACCCTTAAAACGCCAAAACTCAATAAGGTCACTATCTTAGCATTATAGTCAAGAAATGCATGATTAGGAAAGAGGCAATCCATACCCAAGATGACATCAAAGTATACCATCCCATATTGACCAAATCTACAGTGTCATACTTTGGCACTGAAATAAGACATGATCGATACACTTGATCCACCTCTAAGGGCTAATCTATAGGTGTATAAACATGCATAGGCACATACATTCTATCATAAATCATATTGAACCTCACAACAAAGTAGGAAGACATATAAGAGAAATTAGATCTAGGTTCAAATAATGTAGACATAGATCGATGGCATACTAGGATGATACCTATAAAAAATAAATCAGAAGCCTCTACCTCAGGTCTCTCTAGAAAAGCATAACATTGTCCCCCTCAACCACCTTCATCTTGGGTAGTACCTCTACCTCCACTATTTTGTGCTGTAGAGCAACTACTACGAGCCTTATCACCTCCGTTAGACTAAACTCTACCCTGATTCCTAGTCTGAGGTGCATGTCCTGTAGCTGGAGTAAAATAAGTATGATGGGGCTGATTGGGTCAACATAGGGCAGTGTCGAAGAAATTGACTAGAGTCCCCACAACCATAGCAAGATCTCAAAGTGGAGGACTCTTGTTGTGAACCTGATGAACCTCTATAACTACCTAATTTCACAAATCAATATTATGAATCATATGAACCCTAATGATGTGAGGCCAAAAATATATATTTTTAATCATTATTTGCCTCACATTTAGTATTTATCTTTGCCTTTTTTGAGCATGAATTTTATAAATTGTGCTAAATAGTATATTTTATTTGTAGGAGTAAATTGGTGTAAAGTTGAAGAAGTTTGAAGCTAAAATGAATTAAAGGTGAAAGGTTGAAGAAGGAAATCAAGAAGGCAGCTTAATGGATTAAATTCAATATTATAATGTAGAAATATATTAAGTGTAGATTGTTGCAACAAACAGCAAAATCCAAAGATTTCAGGCTGCCATGTGGCAGCAGTTGAGTGCAGCTGCAGAATTGAGGCGGTTGGATGAGTTGTTCACGCGGAAGTCAAGTTCTGCTTGGGTTTGGTTTCCCAATTTGTTTTGGACTTCGTTATTGTATTCGGGGGTTTATAAATAGTCTATAGAAATAATTATTTTGGAGATTAGGCAGAGGGGAAGATCAATTAGAGGGCATCAAAGTATAAAGTTGTCAATACTCTTTAGGGTTCTTTTCTTCATCTTATTTTCTAAGAGATTAGTGGCTAAAGCCCTTGATCTGGGGCTGTAGCTATGAATCAAATGCTGATTATTTAAGGTTTATAAATTAATTTTTGGTTGTCATTATAAGTTACTTCTATATGCTTGTTGTAGTATTTTATGCTTGCGCACCATGAGATAAATATATTGTCTAACCTTAAATTGGGAGAGGAGGGGTTAGATAGACTAGAGAATATAGATAGCTTGATCGACCCATTAAATTGAGGTGATTTGTGTTCAGGAGTGACGCCCGGACGAACAACTCACTTGGTTACGAAATAGGATAAAATATAAATACTCGTCAGTTAGTCTATTTATCCCCGCCCAACGATGTAGTTAGATAGTTAACTGAAGTAGGTGACTAGAGGTGTGAACCCGACTCATATAATTAACCCTGTAAATAAGTAACTTGACAACTAAAATTAGTTCTAAGTCAATAATATGATACATGATATTCATTGCATTCTGTAGCCCTGGAATTTTCCAACCATTGTAGGTAATTTTATTTTGTTCTTGCAATCTTTTCTTTTGGCACTCTTAAATAAATAATTAGACCAGTATAATCTAGTAAAATTAGTTAATTGACATTTCTTTTGGGTTCGATAATTTGGTTCTTTTAAGAGCCACTATATTACTTGCGCAATCGCGTACACTTGCATGTTCAATTGGGAGCAACAAGTTTTTGGCACCGCTGCCGGGGGACTTAGAAATTAACTATTCTTCTAGGTTATACTTTTTCTTATAATTTTTTTTATTTTTTTTCCTTTTTTGATTAGTTTTTTTTCAACAATTATTATTTTTTCTTTCTTTGATTAATTTGGTACTCTTATTGATATGGATGATTGGGATTAATCATGGTTGGGTGATGAATGTTCTTTATGTCATATATGTGGTTGTCAATATATTTGTTGGAATGGTAGCCCTAAATCTTATTCCCTTCCCCCGAACCCCTATTATGATTCTTCTGTTATTTGTGATGTTGGTAGGGGCGTTGAAGCGGAGAATGCAAAACAAGAGGCGCGCCATGTGAATTCATTTATGGAATGTACGAACATGTTGGAAAAGTTAATTCAATAATTACGGAACAAACATTTGAATGCGTGGAAGAGCACAAAAAAATCAAGAAAATTCTGGATGAGCTTGATGCTATTCAATTAGAAATTACAGTCCTAGCTAAATTAGAAGAGATTGGAGCCCAACATGGAGAAAGATATGGAGAAACAGAGATAGTGAGCCAGTCTTGGCTACAAAAACAAACTCAACTTCTAAAATTTCAAGAGTCTATCCGTGATGGTCTGACATTCATGACAACCCAACTAATTGAAGGAAGAGTTGAGCTCACACAAGAAATAGATCAATTTGGCTCAGATATTCATGACTTGGAGGCTGACTTGAACAAAAAGATTGAGGCGTCTGAAGCCCAATTACCAATTGTCGTGGATGATGAACAACTAGTGGAGAAAAAAGAGGAATTCCAACTATTCAACTATACCTTATTCCTTAATATCGATGCTGAGAAAGAGTACAAAAGTGAGAATGTTGTAAATAATATTGCTTTGGAGTTTAGGCAACTTGAATCTCATTCAAAACACTTTTCTATAAGATCTGAACTAATGGATGAGTGTATAGATGAGGAACAAGGCCCCTACATTCTAAAGTTTATTAGTCCACGTAGAAAAAATGACATTCCTCACTTAAGGGCCAAGAAGTGCAAGATGCGACATATATTACTTGGTTCTTTTATCTTTATACCACCTCCCCTAGAGAGGAGTAGAAAAATAGATGCAAAGTTAGGGGTAAAATTCATAAGTTCAAAGTGGAAAGAAAAGTGGTGAACTTACTTGTGTCGTGATGCGACGTTAAATTAGGCGCTTATTGGGAGGCAACCCAATTTATAGTGTAACTTCTTTTTTTTTAGTGTTATATTTTTTTTTGTGTTGTTTTTACAGGTTTTGGAGAAGTCTGAGTGTCCAAAATTTGGAGCTAAGGAGCACGTTTGAGCTTAAGTGTGGGGTGACGACCCTTGATGAAAATTAAGAGAACATGCTACTAGATAAGCATAAAGGCCTCAGGGAGTTTTCCTAACCCCTGTTTTAAATTTTATTTGATGCTTTAGGGACATAGCATATTTTTAAGTGTGGGGTGGAGGAATGAATTCCTAGTTTTTACTGTTTTATTGAATCTTTTCTTTTTTAGAATGGGCTCCTTGGCTTTTGTTTTCGGTTTTTTTCCTGAGGATAGTCCCTTTGAACCGATTGCCTTTTATTTTTTTATGAATAAGTTTATTTTAATATTTTTTTTGAGAGAAAGAAAAGACCTTTTTGAGTGGTGTGATGCTTGCTATTAAGGCCTAATTTTTTAGTAGTACTTTCTTGTGAATGCTTGATTGAAAAAAAATTGCAGACTCTTTGACACCTAGGCTCATGGTTGTGACTTTGTATATAACTTATTTTATTTTGTTGTTTGTTATGATCTTTTCTCTCTTAGAAGTGGAATTGATCCATCTTGATTGATACTTGTGTCATGTGTGGTGAGAATGTGTTTATTCCATGTTTTGCATCCTAGTCTAGAACTTGCCATGTATGTTATTGAAGCAAAATAAAAGGTGTTGTTTTGTTTAGGAGATGATAATAGGCTTTCTTGGATTTGTCTGGTAATTTTAGCCTTTCCAGATATTATATCACTAGTTAGCCTTTTTGAGCCTATAGCCTTTTGTTGGTAGCCATATTTTTCCCTTGACTATTTTGTTGAATCCCTAGTTTTTGCACCTTGCTTCCTTGAGCATTATAGCATAGACTTATTCTAATTATCAATTCTGAGAAAAAAAAGATGGTTGAGTGAAAATGTAATCAATGATAGCTACAAAGTGCTTAAAACCCCTCTTTGAAAGAATGTGTTGTGAAAAAAATGAACAAAAGAAGTTACCTTGATGATGGCCCTAGTCCTTCCAAGGACATCATGCACCTTAACACATGTAAAATTCGTAAGTTGAGGGTGGCTATTATGAAGGAAAACTTATTTTTTTTTAAAAATAGAAAAAAAAGATTGAAGCATTCTTGAGATGATAAGAATTACTTGTGAAATAATTGTTGAAGAGAGGGTTGAAAATAAAGAGAAGAAAATAATGGGTGATGAAGTCTTAAATTGCAAAGTGCTTAAGGAAGTGTAAGTCACTATTATATAGTTTTCCTACCCATCCCCTAGCCTACATTACAACCCGTTAAAGTGCTATTTGATTCTATTCAAGCATGCTTAATTAGTTGAGATGTACATAATGGGCAAGCCTATGATTCTTTGTTCATACATGTGAATTTTCTTTGTGAGTGTGAGAGTTGTTCTCGATGTGAAGTCCTTAATTTATATTCAATTTTTGAGTTGAGTGTGTGGACTATTTCTTTTTGTGAGGGCACTTGTTTCATGATAGATAGGTTATTTTATTAGCTTTCTTTGATGGGAGTAGGTGAGCAAGCTTGAATTTGATGAGTTTAATGTCTTTCCTTGAGGTTAGGAGGTTTGAGGTTTGTTGTTTATTTGGATGTCTTGCATAATTATTGAGAATTGTACTTTATGTTTTGAAATTGGTATAGGGTCTCATTGTTTGTATTAACCAAAGTGATGGCATTCTTATTTTGATTTATTTGAGATGAGCTTTAATGTTTACTCGAGGACGAGCAAAAGTTTAAGTGTGGGGCGTTGATGTGAGGGCAAATATACATATTTTTAATCATTATTTGCCTCACATTTATTATTTATCTTTTCCAATTTTTTAGCATGAATTTTATAAATTGTGCTAAATAGTATATTTTATTTGTAGGAGTAAATTGGTGTAAAGTTGAATAAGTTTGAAGCTAAAACGAATTAAAGATGAAAGGTTGAAGAAGGAAATCAAGCAGACAACTTAATGGATTAAATTTAATATTATAATGTATAAATATATTAAGTTCAGCTTGTTGCAACAAACAGCAAAATCCAAAGATATCAGGTTGCCGCGTGGCAGCAATTGAGTGCAGCTGCAGAATTGAGGTGGTTGGACGAGCTGTTTGTTCCGCTTGGGTTTGGTTTCCCAATTTGTTTTGGACTTAGTTATTTTATTTGGGGTTTTCTATATCTATAAATAGTCTATAGAAATAATTATTTTGGAGATTAGGCAGAGGGGAAGATCAATTAGAGGGCATCAAAGTATAAAGTTGTCAATACTTTTTAGGGTTCTTTTCTTCTTCTTATTTTCTTAGAGATTAGTGGCTAAAGCCCTTGATTTGGGGCTATAGCTACGAATCGAATGTTGATTTTTTAAGGTTTATGAATTAATTCTTGATTGTCATTATAAGTTACTTCTATATGCTTGTTTTAGTATTTTATGGTTGCGCACCATAAGATAAATGTATTGTCTAACCTTAAATCGGGAGAGGAGGGGTTAGATAGACCAGAGAATATAGAGAGCTTGATCGACCCATTAAGTTGAGGTGATTTGTGTTCAGGAGTGATACCCGGATGAACAACTCGCTTGGTTACGAAACATGATGAAATATAAATGCTCGCCAGCTAGTCTATTTATTCCCGCTCAATGATGTAGTTAGATAACTAACTGGAGTAGGCGACTAGAGATGTTAACCCGACTCATACAATTAACCCTGTAAATCAGTAACTTCACAACTAAAATTAATTTTAAGCCGATAATATGATACATGAGATTCATTGCATGCTACAGCCCTGAAATTTCCTACCATTGTAAGTAATTTTATTTTGTTCTTGCATTCTTTTCTTTTGGCACTCTTAAATAAACAATTAGACCAGTATAATTTAGTAAAAATAGTTAATTGACAAGTCCTTTGGGTTCGATAATCTGGTTGTTTTAAGATCCACTATATTACTTGCACGACCGCGTACACTTGCGTGTACAATTGGGAGCAACACCTAACCTACACTATATGAACCTCGAGGTGTTAGAAAACCCTCAGATATCAGCATGGTAGCATGAAATATTCCTCAACACTGAAAATAGTCACTCCCTCTGTAGGACCCCCTAACTCTAGATGAGGCACCATAAAACTAGCTAGTGGCACGACCCTATTAGGATCCCTAAAATCATCTCTCCATCAACTCTACCTCCTTGGCAGCACTAACAATGGACTTGAAGCAAGCCCCATTACAGGTGGATCTAAACACAGCCAAAAATGTGAGATAAGTCAATCCCATAAAAAATCAGCTAATTCTCTCTACATTATCATGGATAATGGTGGGTTCACCCTCCAGGTCATTTCTTATTTATGCAATCTATTTGTCATTTAGAGTGTTTCTATAGTGACCCCTAGTTATTTATGACATTTTGCAACTGAGAGTTCGGTCACCTAGTTGTTTGTTTGGTTTTTCTGCAAATTTGTCATGTTTTGGAACTTTTAAACCTTGAATAGTTGATTTTGTTCAAAATTTTCAAGAAGACGACCTTAGAATCTGATTCTAATAGTTCCATCAGCTCCAGAAGAGTTATTTTAGGTGGTTAGCATGACTCTCGAGGCTTTTGATGTGAGTTTATGCTATTAGATGTTTTAGGTTTCAGGTTTTGAGCTAACTTTCACCTTGATCAATATTCTTGGTAAACGTACTCGAATGAAAATTCCATTAGTACGGTGGAATGTAAAATTTAGTCTAGAACAACCTTTCATGAGGATCTTGAAGCTTTCCAGATTAAAATAGAGTTTGGGTGTGGACCCATTTCTACTGAGATGAACTCACATGAAAGTTGTGACTTTTCTGTTGAGACCAAAATGTTGAATTTGTGTTGTGTTGCACATTTTGTTTAAGTGCAAAGAGTTTAGAAAGAATCATGACCCAACAAGTGGAGCCTAGAGGACTTAGTTGATTTATAGGTGCCTAATATTGGTGCCCCTCGTTTTGCGGCCATGGGCTTACTTAAGAGACCTTCACTTTAGCGGCGAAGGGATTGCTTTAGCAAGCTAAGCCATCTAGGTGGTACCCACTTAAGAAGTATGGCTTTGCTTAAACGGCTAGGGCTTCACTTTAGAAAACTTAGCCAACTTGAGCCGTATCGCTTAAGCAACCCTGACATCAATTTAGCAGTTTTTGGTTTTGTTTCTAGGGTCTCATTAAAGTAAGGCTCGCCGCCTTTTTAGCAATAACTTTAGTGATGTTAGTGGTAACTTTTGTGAGCCCTATATAAGTCTTATAAGACTCATCAATGATTAGCTCGCCTTGGCATTGTTTAAATTGAAATAACTCTCTTAATATAGCTTTAGTGATTCAAAGTTGGTAGTGATAAGAGTGCTTGGGACTGTGCCGTAGGGTGCTCAAGATGTGTCGGGGAGGCTTCAATTGAAGTAATTTTTGTGTTGAACAGGTCTTCCTTAGCTAATTTTAGTTGTTGAAGTTGTGTTTTGTTGCATATTGAGTGTTTCTATGTTATGAGTCGTGAATTATGTTCCATTATAGAACACAAGTTAGGGGGACTATTTAGGACATTTTGATAGAGTCATTTCAGGAATCCCCGACGTAGGTCACATGATTCTTGTTTTGACTCCAATTTTAATCCATCA
The DNA here is from genome assembly GCF_019186545.1 of Solanum stenotomum. Taxonomy (NCBI): domain Eukaryota; kingdom Viridiplantae; phylum Streptophyta; class Magnoliopsida; order Solanales; family Solanaceae; genus Solanum; species Solanum stenotomum. Next base: position 54,191,558 of record NC_064283.1, read on the forward strand.
CTATTTTATGTGATTTTAGGGTCTAAATTACCATATCAATGTTGTGATTTTATTTTTTGATAGCGTGATCATATTTTGAGGCCATATGGAAAGGAAAAGCTCCAAAAATGTGATTTAGAGCGTGTTTGGTCGGTGTTAAGGTAAGCTACAACATTTGATTCCTTGATTGAGCTTGAATGTGCAAATTCACATTAATTTGAGTAAATAGGGGTTATTTTATCATGCTACCTTTCTTAGAAATCATGGTTCAGGATTATATTCGAGATTTTTGAGACATGAGGCATGCTAGTGTGACTTTTGATAATCCTTACCCCTTGGTTAGCGTTTTTGGTACTAATTGTTTGAACATGTTTGGCCATAGCTAGGCCTATACTAGTGCTTTCGATACACTCGCAATATTTGGAGCCTTTAGGCCTTGTTTCTACTCTGACATCGATTCAGACAACTTTACTCGGATGTATAAGACTTGAGTATGATAGAATGAACCTTAGTTTAGGTGTTTAATCAGCTATGAAAACCTTCTATCATTTCCCCTATTTTTGTCCCTAGATGTGATATTTAAGGTCTTGGGCTTCACTGGATGACGTGGGTCTTGAATTGGTTTGAGCTTGGAGCGGTTTACTACTTGTTTCGGAATGGAGATTGTTCCACAGTGATTCCATTGTGTTTATTGGCATGAGATCCTTTGGTGACCCTTTCTAGTCAGGATTAAAGATTTGGCCATTCTTCTCATTATCCTCTATAAAGTTGATACACTATTTGCTACGGTCTGATGCCCCTGAGATTTCATCTCTAGTAAGAGATCCAGGGGATCCTTATATTCGCAGATTAAAGTTCTGGTCTTATCCTCTATAGAGTCGACACACATCCGGGAGTTTCATCTGCTTTAAGAGGTCCAGGCTCTCTATTATTTAGTTGGGCGGCCCTTACTGGTTATTTTGGGTTAGAGACCAGACTTATGCTTTCTTTGGATCTGGACCCACAATGTTTTGCACTGAGTAGTTTAGCTATTCTATGTACCTATCATGCTTATGGGTGACCGTTTGCGTCTTATTAAACTTGTGCACGAGTGTACCTTCAAAGCTTATTAAGGTCCTATAATGTTTAGTTTAGTTGTATCTTATTATTTATATTTTTGTACCCTCGTGTGTTTTTCATTTAATCTCGCTTTGACCTCTATTTGTGACTAGATTCTACCATTTCATATTGTGTTTACCTTTCTTTCTCAATCAACTTATAATGCCTACTGAGTACCTATTGTTTTGGTACTCATGCTACAATCTACATCTACTTTGTGGTGCATTTTGAAAAAAGATAGGTATTTCGGTTCGAATTTTGGGACTTGTATCTTTTGTTTAGACAACTCTATACATGTGACTAGTAGGTTCTAGGAGGATTCTATTGTTTATATTTTTTATTTTCCTTTGCTTATTGTTTAGTTCTATTATTAAATTGTTTCTTTTGATTATTTCTACCCTCATATCCATTACTAATTGTTCTGGGTTACACACTGGCTTAACTACTGGTGGATTATAGTAGATGACATTACAACTCAAGATATCAAATCTTGACAGGTTGGTATCACAATTCAAGGTTCATCGGTCTTACATGTACAAAACTAATACCTAGTAGAGTCATACGGATTTGTGCTGGGACATTCGTATCATATCTTTGGGAGCCTATAGGGTGTCATTAGGAATCTTCTCTTATTTCTATCAGTTTCGTGTTGTGTGTGTAGTATTGGTTTCATGACATCTCACTAATTTCACTTTTTCCCAGAATGGCTCGCACACACCATGCAGCGGCAAAGGTAAGGTGTCGACCTCCTTAGCAAGCCAGGTCTGTAGCACCAGCCCATATAGAGTGGGGTATCTAGAACCTACGACGAACCCTCAAACATAACATGATCCTACTTAGCTAGTCGGCTCAAGGCCAACCCAATCTCTAGCTAGACCAGTTATGGCTCCTAAGCTTCAAGTGTCATCACTTAGTTATTAACAGTACTTGAGGGTATATAGTAGGGCCTAGCTACAGATGCACTTGAACTAACACCAACCCCACAGGGTCACCTTATAAAAGAGGCTCCTTAGGTCTAGGTACTACCTTGCAATGCTGAGCTTATGGTTGTGGTAGGAGTTATGTTGTTAGAGGAGTAAAAGATGCTAGAAGTGTTTCTTATACTTTCACCTCTAAGGTTTTTTGGGGTTGTGGGTGAGGACACCTACAAGTTTCTCACTACAAGTCGTGAGTGACTATATACCTTACATTTAGTGGAGTCGAGAGGAGCCGAATTCATCACTTATCATCTAGATGGGCTAGATAGTCAGTGGTGGTGTTCTTATATTGAGACTAGGCCAGGTGGGTCTCCTTTGGTTTCCTGGACTATATTTTTGGATGCCTTTTTATCTAGCTTCATCCCGTAGAGAGTTAGACATTATCTTTGGGATATGTTATCTAGTTTAGAGTAGGGGCACCATGTCTGTATCGGAGTATGAGGTGAGGTTTGACAAGCTCCCCCATTATGCTATTATGATCCTACCTACTAAGAGAATAGAGTTTTATGTTTTTTCAAAGGGTTGAGACTTCAACTACGGATTTAGGAAAAGCTATAGTCTCCACATGCCATTATTTTCTTGGTTTGGTGGACCATGCCAGTACAATAAATCATCTCCATCACAAGGCCCAAGGGTATATTAACAAGGGAGATTAGCATGAGTGCAGCTATAGTGTGTCGCATTTGAGGCCGAGAAACTCCTTGAATAAGTCCCGAAAGCAATTTCAGTGGGGCAGTGTAGTCGGACTATTAAGGCCTCACTACAGGCTTCATAGGGTGACTGGTACAGCCGAAGTGAGGTTGTCTTGAGTTATATTCAAGATTGATCCTATTCAGATGCTTCAAGCCATGGTGGACATTTCTTTGTGGGCAAATCATCTAATCATTGTTTTAATTATGGGGAGCTTCATCATTGGTCCAAAGATTAACCTTTGTGTAGGCGGGTTGCTCGCGCTCCATAGGCAAGTCCACAAGTTGCACTAGTAGCACATTTAGAGGTGTTCAGGGTGATCCCTAGGGAGGCAGGTCATGCTCTAGTTTAGGTGTCCAGGATAGAGGTGGACATTCTTTCTTTTATGCAGCTCTAGAATGGACATAGGTTGAGGCATCAGACAATGTTGTCACAGGTACGATTCTCTTATGACAGCAGTCTACCTCGACTTTATTTAATCAGGGCTCTATCTTTTCATATGGGTCTATATATTATGTTTCTTAATTAGATTTGAATTCTAAACCTTTAGCAGTCCCATTGCATGTGTCAACCACCGTAAGGAGTCTTTACTAGTGTCTTAGGTGTTTTGATCCAGCTTGGTGATTATCCAGGGGCATGACAGTTAGGCTGACCTTATATGCTTGATATGATAGATTTTTATGTGATCCCGGGCTTTGACTGGTTATGCATGTACCATTTGGTCTAAGATTTATTCTCTAAGAACATTACCTTAGACATGCCTGGCATTCGCCCGGTGATATGATATGGCTCTTATAGTAGCACATCAGTTGGAGTTATTTCATTTATTTAGGCTCGGATGCTTGTGGCTAATGGTTGTTTATCTTACTTATCCTATAAGGGAGATGTGAGTAGGGATGTTCCTTCAGTTTAGTGTGTTCCTATTATCAGGGACTAAGTGGATGTGTTTCCTACTAACCTACTTGTCCTAACCTTATAGAGTGATATCAGTCTCTTACTGATCTTGGGCTGAGTACTTATCTTTTCTATTTTTCCTTGTCATATAGACCTAGTAAAGCTAAAGGTGCCAAGTTTTCAGCTGCAGAATCTCTTGGGTAAGGGATTCATCATGCCTAGTGTATCGCCTTTGGGTGCTCCCATCTTGTTTGTGAAGAAGAACGATGGCACGATTCACATGTGTATTGATTACAGGCCGCTAAGTAAGGTGATGATGAAGATTGTTACCCCATGCCTCGTATTAATGATCTATTTGAAAAGCTTCAGGGTACAATAATGTTTACGGAGATTGATTTGAGATCCGGTGACCATGGAGGCCAGTTTGAGGATGAGACCTTGAAGGCTCTTCAAGATCAAATGTTAGAGGTGATTGATGAGTGGTATATTCGCACTCATTTGAGACCTATTTAGCTCAATAATTAGTGTCCTCAATGCTTAATTTTGTCCAGTTCTAATGATATTTTGATTATTTGAAGCTTTGAAGGTAAATGGACAACGCAAGGATGAATGCTTGAAAGAATGGCCATAAATGTGAAAAGGATTGCAAAAAAAAAGAATATTGATGATTGCCAAGAAATAAAGTGACCGCCTAGTGGCATGACCTGGCTCAAAGTGACAGTGCACAACACTTGTGTTTATCAAGATATGTAACACCTCCGCATTTGGAAAAGGAATTTAAGAAATTTTTGGGATGAAGCTTGTTTCTACAGGTTCCATCTACGGACCGTAGAAGCTTCTAAGGGTCGTAGATGGAAACCATAGGAACGGGGAAAATTATTTTCCAAAATCAAGTTCCAGTACCCTTTGTACGGTTCACCAGGATGATCCATCATCCTATGTACGAGTTATAGATAAGTCTCGTAAGTGAGTCCTATTCTTAGTGAAATTTTGAGTGTCAAAGTTGGTTTCTATGGATCGTTGAAAGACCTACATACCCTAGAAGTTTTCCATTAAATGATAGGTGATTTCATGGTCCCAGTACTTAGTCTATGGTTGACCAGTACGAACACTAGAAAGTCATACGGTCTGTAGGTCCAAACTATAGGTCGAGTCCGACAGTTATTTTGAAGGGGCTTTTGAGTCGTTTCCTAATTATTTTAATCCTATACTACGTCGTTTTATCTTCTACCCTAAGCCCTATATCAAGACTTTAAGCCCCAAATTACCCACTTTCAACTCATTATCCTGAATTCCCTAAACTTTACCAAATTCATCTTCCCCAAATTCTCTCAACCTAAGTAAGAAGAAGGAGGAGAAGAAGAAGAGATGGGGTTCATTCAAGTCTCCAATTCCCCATCTTTCTTGGGCTTTGAATTAAAATATATGTGGGTATTGACCCATGGAATCCATTCTTCCATGGGGTCCCCAAGGTTTCCAAATCTCTTAATTCAATTTCAATTGTTTAAGTTATGGTTTCAATATAATTTTTATGGGTTTCATTCAAATGTGATGGATTGTTGTTGATTAAGTCTTCTAATGCATGATTCAATGTTAATACATGATATTTATTTGAAATTATGTTGACCTGTGCCTAAATTATGATTGTCAATTATGAACCTATGATGAACTCGTGAGCCTATGAATTATGAAACTATGAAGATATGCATGTTTTATGAAGTTTTCGTAAATGATCATAGGATGCTTTGAAAGGAAAGTATTAATGTTATTGTAAAAGGTTTTCTCACATGCTATTATGATCATGATTGTGAAAGACATTTCTCACATATGAATTCACATTGGTCAAAGATTTTCTCATCTATGTTGAATTATGTTTAAGGATCTATTCTATGTTTTGATCTTGAAAATGTTGATAGTTATTGGTCATTGCCTTTTCTATGTTAAATTGATATTTGACTTATATTTGTTCTGTTGGGATTTAGACTTAGCATCGAGAGGGCCTGAGGTGGAGGCTCAAATAGGGTTGCCTCTAGTAGCAACCTCTAGTCCCTAACTACGTTACCCTATAGGATTTTCTTAAATGACCTAGCTAGTGGATCCACCTTAGCAAATGATGATATGTACGGATTCTAACTTGGCAAGTAGATTCCCCTTCTTTCGGTATGAGAAATATTTTATATTCCATGATATAGCTCTCATGGTCTTATTGTAGGTCAAAGCTAAGATCTCACTAAATGATTATGTTTTCTTCAAGCTTTCATTATGTTCCTTATTTCAAATACATTGACTATATCCTATGATTTTCATTTTTTAATTCTTAATGTTTAAGATGTCCATATATTGATCATGTCTACCTGCTTTAAACCATTTATACTATCATGTCCATGGTTATGCATAATTTTAATACTTAGTACATTTCATGTACGAGTGCATATTTGTGCCTATATTATCTCCCAAATGTAGGGTCCGATGTTCCTACCTTGCACACTCATGGCTAGACATCTATTGGGTGCTTCAAGTGCTTGGTGAGTCCTCGTGTTCTGAGGAAAAAGACACTTTATAGCTTTATGTCATTTATTTCAGACTTTGTATGTGATATATGAGTTACGTCCCTATCACTTTCATGATGATATACTATATGGCTTTGTGACTTATGTTACACTTCCGCATTGTCAAACTCTCTTTATGTATAAAATTCTATGTTTTAAAGTCTTTACTTCAATTATCTTGTATGATGTATGTTAAGTGGCTTGTGTAGGGCCTCTCGGGGTCTTATAAACTATGTCTCCTCGAGGGTGTACTTTGGGTCGTGACAAGATAGGTCGGCAAACTCCAAAATAAAGGGCGATTTGCCGAATGAGAAAGGCGACCTTGTTGACTATCGCCCAAAGCGACAGTGCAAAGAGAAAAATTGAAGGCTCGAAAGGCGACCTAAGGTGGTACTCGGTGATATGGTGAATGTAAAAGGAAGACTCGAACAAGCCCACCGACTAAGGTTCAAATACCTAAAGCTCATAACAAGATAAGGTGAGCTGAAGCTTGATCGGTGATCTACCATATGAACTCAGCAAGCCCGACTAACGTTGCTCATCCAAATTTTGGGAAACTATAAATAGCTCAAAGAAGAGAGATAGAGAGTTTGATTTCTAGTTTTGAGAGTGAGATTTTTTGAAAAGTTTTAACTGAGAGAGAAACATTTTACCTTATGAAGAACACTTTCTAGTTTTTGGGATTTTTCAACTTTGTTCTTGTATTTGAGAAATTGAAGTTGAATCTAAAGTGGGTATGTTTGTAATTGCTTAATTTCATGCTACCCATGACTGCTTTCATTGAAGGATAATTTCTTTACTTTTTGTGATAGATAGCTAAAACCCTAACATCTAGAGGTGAAACATGGGGTTGAGTGTTGATTTAATGTAGTGCATATTGTGTTATGCTCGGTTTTTGTTGTTGTGCATAAATTAATTTGGGCTAATTAGCATGGGGTCAACTTATGAGTTAAGGTTGAAATCTTAAGTACTACTTCCGATCTCCGGTCTATGCTTCAAAGAGAATGATTGGAGTGGGTAATTAGTCTGATACTTGCAATTTAGGTTTGATGTTTAGATGTTGCTTGAAAAAATAACTTATGGGTCTGATCTAGTTGCCCTACTTCTGCACCGAAAGAGAGAGTAGAGTAAGATATTAAGTTGTTTGGTATAGTATATAGATGAGACTGAAAGGAGATTCTTTGAAAATATGCTTTGAGATCGAAAGAAGATTAGTGTCATTGAAGATGATCTAGTCTATTCATGCATTTTCATCACCATGGAGATGCTCAACTACCCCTATGTGACATTGAGTTCCAATCCCTGCACCCTTAGATTGCTTGTTAACTCTTGAATTATCTGAAATCTCAGTTTAATTGTGCCAATTGATAGCCAAATATTGTTATTAAATTGGTGAAATCATCCACCCAATTGCTTTTACTATTACAATAAATGAGTTTACAATACAAATTTCTTTATATAATTTTCTACGATCTACCATTCTCTGTGGGATTTGAGCATCACTCTTAGTTGGGTATTTTCATTGACTACGACCCCTATCCCTTTTAATTTGTTTTAAAGAGGATACTTCAGTATTATCAAAAATGGCACTGCTTCTACGGAATGGTGGTTGAGAAGTCCATTCGGTAAATTTGTAAATTTGTTTAGTTGTAGGAGATCGCTTTTTTGTGTGGTTGTTGGATGATTTCCAGGTCTAATATAGTGAGTTACCATGGTAGTGACAACGATAGTCACTATGGTCCAAATGGCAACATGGGTGATTTGAATTATATTCATAAGAATATTGTTCAAACCACGGGAGCTATCCGAATACCTCTCAGAGTCGGGAAGACCGTGATTCATATAACTAGAACAATGCTACAATTGCTCCAACTAAAGGGAAATTTTGAGGGTTTAGCTAATGAGGATCACCATGAACACCTTAGGAATTTTTTGAAGGTCTGTGGACAATTAAATTTCAAGAACTTCTCTCAAGAGTCCATAAGGTTGAGGTTATTCCCTTTCTCTTTAATGAGTGAAGCTACAAGATGGTAGGCAGAATTGCCAAATGATTTTATCACTTGCTGGGAGGAGTTGAATGATTTTTTTTTGGGAGACTCTTTCCACCATCAAAGAGGGTTAAACTTCAAAGCCTAATCAAAATTTTCAATTGCATTGGAGATGAACCTCTACATAAGACATGGTTGTGGTTCAAGAAACTACTTTTGCACTATCCAACACATGGTGTGCCACACAATTTGTTGCAGTACTTCTATCGCAATCTTGATTCAGTCAATAAAGGTGATGCTGATCAACTAGTCCAAGGAGGATTGATGAGACAACCATATGATATGGTTGCTTTGTTGCTAGATGACATAATCAAAGTTAACCGAGCATGGCATACTAGAGAAGACCAAATGTCTACTCTACAACTAAGTTTGAGCAATGAGAAATCGAGAAGTAAAATGAACGAGATAAAAACATAGCAAAAATAATGACCCAAGTCAATTTTTTGTTTAAACATGTCATGGGAGATGCCATAAATCAATAAATGCAATTGGAACTAATAAAGGGCAGTGTCGAGATGATGCCAAGTTTGAGGCATTATATAATGAAGAAGTGCAATATTTTTGAAACTAAATGTGGGGTCCTCACAAAAATTATCAACGATAAAGTAGGAATTAAGGTTGGAACAAGGATAGAGATAATGGTTGGAAGGATTGGAGATATAGGGAGGCTGACAAAGAGAAATATGTGCCTCCCCATGATTATCAACGACCAAAAGACGTAGTTGAGCCAGTAGGGAACCGAACTGAGAAAATGCTCATAGGATCTTCAACAAGGTTGAATGGTCCAACAAAGTGTTAAAGAAATTGAAAAATGACTTCTACACTTTATCCCAAATAGTGACCAATGTCTATCAAGAATCTAGAAACTCAACTATGCCACATTTCAACTCATCTCAATTAAGGCAAACGAGAATGTTTCCTAGTGACACCATCTCAATTCCCAAAAATGAATGTTGAGGAATTGAGAACTATGTTGTTCCACGATGTTAAAGAAGGCACTTCTTGAGAGGCAACCCAAGTCTTTACTTTTGTTTTATTGCTTTCTATAACGTGTGTTTTGAGTATGGTTGAAAACAAGTTCAAAGGTTGGAAAAGGAACATTAGGCGATGCCAAAACCACATCGGCGATCTGCCAAAAGAGTTATGTAGACTCATTCTTGTATGCCTTTTAGGCTAGAAAATGTTGAAAAGTGTACTGTCAATTTCTGCGATCTGAGCTCCAAATGGTGATCCACCAAAGTACACTATGCAGACTCCATCGGGTCAGCCGAATTAGCCTTCATGTTTGGTATTTGTTAACGCATGTTTGGCGAGCTTAACCTCCCATTGGTGATCCGCTGAACATGTTCGGCGACATCAGTCGTGACCGCCGAGTGTGCCTAATATAAGTAGGCCAAGGGTCTTTTCAAATTCAAAAAGTAAACCCTTCTAAATCCTTAAGCCTTTTTTCCTTTCTCTTACAATACATTGTTTTAGTGTGTGAGTGTCTTTATTTAGTGATTTTAATGTGCATGGATTCATTTTATTGCTATAACAATCAACCCACCCTCTTCTCCTGTATTTTCAAATTTTATTTTATATTGAGGTTGGTTTTCTATTTTCATTGTGCATTTTAAGCTTTCAATTGAATTTTATGTATGATCTTGAAGCCATGTGATAGTTGTGTTTGTTGGATTTCAATGGGTAGCCCTGGCGCGTATTGAACTATGCTATTGAATTAATTGTATGTGTGTTGCATATAAATTGCTTATCTTAAATGTGTTGGTTATATGTTGGAATTGAACCTGTAAATTAAGTGGGTCTTGCTTTGAGTTGATATGAGTGAAGTTTGATTAACCCAGTATTGACCCAATTGCATGATTTTGCCCAATTATAGACACAACGATGACTTCTTAAGGGAAACTTATCAATTTGAGCACTACTTTGCAATATTTAGGAGAAGTTTGAGTACCCATAGGTAGATAAGCATATAGGTGGGTTGCAATGTTGTTGGAGAACTTGTTTTGTTGCGTATATTGAGTTTAGCTGTGAAAATTAGGAACTGGGCTGGACATATCTTGTTTTGTGGGCTTGTCTTAGCTCGCCAAAGAGGTTAGGCAAATCTCCGAGTAAGCACAAACTCGCCTTCTTGAGTGAATATGTGACCTTGGGTACTCTCCCATTTGGCGGGCTTTTCATAGTTTCCCAAACACACTTGGTGAATTTCCTAGCTGTAGTGTATATCGCCCTTGATACCTATTTCTTTTCATATTGCACTATCAGTTTCGGCGGACATGCTTAGCCCACCGAAACCAACTTGGCGAATCACTGAGTTGGAATTAAGTTCATCATTTGTGCTTGCTTCCTTTAAAAATTGCTACTGCCTATTTCGGTGAGCTCATCGAAGCTCGCCTATCTTGCTAAGTGATCTGGCATCCCATTCAGCGAGCCTTAGTGTGTTTCGGAAATGTGAAGATAATTGAGTTTGATTTCAACTAACTTTCACCACTTCTATGTTTGAATGTCATGATGAGAACAAAAGGTAAACAAGTGGTCAAATCAGACACAAAGTCCAACAAAGACTCTTGCCCCCCCCCCCCACCTTTGAAAAGGCATAGGGGTTTCTCTATTTAAGAGCCTTCTAAGTCCCCTCATACCCAACAACCCACTCAGCATACTCCAACCAGTGTGGGTAAGAAACACCAAAAGCATATCACCAAGAAACAAGTAAATCTTCCCTCCAAGCTAGTATCGCCTCCATAAGATACAACCCGTTTTCTCGTGTTCACCCGATCATAGCTCTAAGGACCCTAAATAGGCTCAAGGCAGAGGGAGAAAGAACTATTCTTGAGGAGTGAAGGATATTAATTGATGGGGTGATGAGCGATTACCTGACTATATAAGAGACAATCAAGTTCCATAAATTGAAAAAATTCACAAAGCTCAGGCTACCCTATGTGCCAAAGTGGGTTAGGGAATTCTATGACGCCTATGCCAAGGCTCTGCCTAAGAAAAGAAATGAAATTATTTGAAACCACTAGATGAAGTAAAGGTGTAGGGAAACATGTTCAGTGTCATGCGGGTGAGATTAACATAGTACAACACACTTTTCTACTTATTCAAATACATACCATATCTAGATGTGCCGAGAGAATGATGCCTTGAAAGATTGGTTAGCCCGATTGATATCTGATGATGATTCTCCCTATTAGATGGCTGAAGGTGCCCAGATAAAGAAGAAGGGTTTAAATGTGGTAGCCTAGTACTGATTTGGCTTTAACAGCAGGAAAATCATGTCGTCTCAAAATGAATATATCCTTCGACATCCGAAGGCAATGCTAGTGGTCACTATCATCGACAAGGAGAAGATCAATGTATGTACCATTATTGTTGAGGATATGTTACTACGAGACAAGCAAAAGAAGACATCATTTCCTTTTCTAGTTCATATTACTCAACTTAACGTTAAAGTAAGAATTCCCTTTCATGGGAAGACTGATGTGCAGATCACACATGCCACTTCCAGTGACATCAGAATGACAAAGGCTGAGTATTATTGAGCGATGCGTCTTGGAGGAAGCCGCCACCACAAGATATTGTGCCCATAGTGAATCCAATTGTTCTATTATCTGAGGCCAACACACCGATTTTTTTTGTGGAGAAGGAAGGTATATCTTCCTCTAGTGATGTACATTTATCTTCTGCACCCACTCATGCTACTTATTATGTTGTTGATGTTTCTTTCCTACCCCCATACCTATTACCCATCCCGCTTGACCTAGAACTTGATATATCAAATCACAGTTTTGCCCGATTTGTGAATGTTAGAGCTGGAAGGGTTGAGAAGGACTTGTCTGGGCTTATTGATAAGACTATTGAGAAGGCCTTGGCACCTTTGAGGGACACACTGACTAGGTACGAGAGGCTTCTTAAGGGCAATGGTATGAGGTTCGACAACCTCACTATGAGATTAGAGGCCCATAAAAAGGTTGAGGGTGGTTCCAGTGTGATGTCACCATGAGTGCTGAGCTTGCTACTTTGCGAACTGATGTGACTCAGCTACAGTCTATACCTCTCTCTATGCTATGGGGCGATGTTCTCCTACCAGATGCACCAACCTCTATACCACCACTAGTGCCCACTAGTGAGCCTACTTCTAGTGTGTAGTCTAAGCTAGCTACGAGTGTTGATGATGTTATTGTTGATGCGGAGATGGATGATGATGATTTGGCTGAGGTGATAAGAAGGAGGTGAGAAGTGAAGAGGATAAGAATGGGATTTCACAAACACTCACAGAGATGCAGGAGACCAAGGAGGTGATTGTTTAGGCCACCCAAGAGAGATCCCTTCAAGAAACTTCAACAATTGGTACTAGTAGAGTCTCTTCAGACTCCATTATCGCTCTTAATGATGTGATGGGCTTCACTAGTTGTTACCACAATGTTTCTCTAGTGATATTAATATTTGGCATTGATGCCCCAGGTGATGCTTCCTTTATGAAGACTCCTGATGAGAGTGCTCCACAGGCTTAGCCTGTCAGGGGATTGTTTTACTCAGTGTCCCATACTTTTTAATTTTTGCATTAAGGACACTGCACATTACTTTTTGATGGGGTGAGGGCCTTCAAGCCAATATTCCCCCTTTACTCTGTATTTTGTTATTTATCAATTTTTAATGATTGTAGTAGTTTACTTGTGCTTATATTAGAGTGTTACGTTTGGTTTAGTGTATATCTTGTTGCCACTTTTTTATCTCAATTTCTGAACTAACCCCATGAGTTTTGCAAATCATGAAATCCTTGAGTTTTCATTGATAATGATTTAAAGATCGATTATGTTCAATGTTGATGTGTTGAATAGTACTCACGATGAACATGGTGTATAGTTTTTTTACAAGAATGAAATCGATATGGTTGCACTTTTGAGCGATCTTTTTGAATCATTTGTTGACTAGCTGCATTTTGATGTGAGTCTTGCAATGAACATCGTACATACCTTTTTGATCTTTTCTAGTTGTGCTAAATAATGCATTTCAAAGTTCCATGTACGGTGAGGTCATACTTGAAATCATGTGTATTGAATCCTAGAATTTGTCATGATAGTTTAATTGTCTAAACCTTGGTAAATGTAAGGTGTGATCTTGGAAAAAAATTCTAAGAGGGAACCTAAATTTTCATAATCCTTTGTGACGACCTTGTGAGGATGTGCATCAATGTTGGCACTATTTGAGCCTAAGCCATTTGTTTATAAAACGAACCAAAAACCTATTGAGCCAAATTGTCTCTACTTTCTCACCCAAAAATCCTTTTTGAAGCATTATTATGTTTGAATATCCAACTTAGGCCAAAATCCTAAGTCGGGGGTGAGGAGAGGAAGGAGGAATGAAAGCAAAGTGAAGGGTACAGAAAGATGAATTGGGACTATACTTTGAGTGAAAAATAAAAAAGAAAGAATCATTGTGATGAAAACATTTTGAAGAATAAAAAAAAAGTGATAAAATAAAAGGGATTCCAAATAAAATGAGTGAAAAATCAAAGTTTGAGTTGTCAAATGAAAAGGAATGAAAAGAACTTGAGAACAGGTGATGATGATTTCAACAATGCTTCGAAAAGGTGAAATCACTGAGCCAAATCAACCATACATTTACCCTCAGCCCCATTACAAGACAAAAAGACCCTTGAGATCTTGCATGAACTATGTTTTGTGATGACTGGAAAATATGGGAAAACCTATGGGATGAAGGTTGCATGCATTTCTCTTTTGAGAGAGTGAGAGTTGCATTGATTCCTTATTTATTTGATTGATTTGCTTTGTAAAAGCATGGAATCGTTCTTGATGTGAGGGCACTTGAATGCATTTATTAAAACTTGGTCTTGCATTAGAGAAGAAGCTAAAGTGGGCTTGAGCTTGTGTTGAAATGGCTAGTCATATTTTGAAACTTTTTTTATCATGATTAAGTGTAGCATGTTGTTGAGATTAGACTTGTAATGGCACTTGCATGATAGCTCTCATTGAATATTGTTGTATACACATTTATTGAGATAATTGTGTTCTTGATTTACTTCAGGACAATCAAAAGTGTATGTTGGAGGTGTTGATGGGTGGTAGATTTGCACTCATTTGTGGCCTATTTAACTTAATAATTAGTGTCCTCAATGCCTAATTTTGTCGGGTTCTAATGATATTTTGATAATTTGCAGCTATGAAGGCAAATGGACTAGGCAAGGATGAATATTTGAAGAATGGCCAAAAATGTTAAAAGAAGTGCAAAAAATTAACATTGATTATCGCCAAGCAAGAAAGACAGATCGCCTAGTGAGCATGACCTCGCCCAAAGTGATAGTGCACAACACTTGTGTTTACCAAAATCAGTCGGTAAACTCAAAAAGAATGACGACTTGCCCAATGAGAAAGGGAACCTTGTTGACCATCGCCCAAAGCGACAATGCAAGGAGAAAAATTCAAGGCTCTAAAGGCGACCTAAGATAGTACTCGGTGATATACCAAACGTGAAAGGCAGACTCGAACGATCCCGTTGACTGAGGTTCAAGCACTTGAAGCATAAAGAAAGACAAGGTGAGTTGAAGCATGATCGTCGATCCACCGAATGATCTCGGCAAGCCCAACTAACGTCGCCAAAAGGGTAGTGTGCTGAGTTTTGGGTCAAATTTTTGGAAACTATAAATAGCCCAAAGGTGAGTCAAACAGAGAGTTCGATTTTTTGTTTTGAAAGTGAGTTTTTGAGATGGTTTTTTAGATTTTTCAAATTTGTTCTTGAATTTGACAAATTGAAGATAAATCCAAAGTGAGTTTGCTTATAATCACTTAATTTCATACTACCCATGGCTGCTTTTATAGAAGGTATAATTTCTTTACTTTTTGAGGTAGGTGGCTAAAACTCGAAGATCTAAGGATGCAATTATGGGGTGGGGTGTTACTTTAATATAGTGGATATTGTCTTATGATGTGTTATGGTGTTATTCATACACATATTTAGGCTAATTACCATGGGGTCAAATTATAGGTTAAGGTTGCAAACATAATTCCTACTTTCGATCTTTGGTTGATGCTCAAAAGAGATTGACTGGAGTGTGTAATTAGTCTGATACTAGAAATTTAGGTTTGATGTCTGTAACTTGCTTGAAAATTGAGGTAATCACTCTGATCTATATGCCCTTACTTTTGCATCGAAAGAGAGAGTAGAGTACGGTATTGGGTTGTTTGGTATAGTATATATAGATGAGACCGAAATGAGATTCTATTCAAAGATGTTTTGAGATCAAAAGAAGATTAGACTCATTGAAAATTACCTAGCCAATTCATGAATGTTCATCACTATAGAGCCGCACAATTACCTTATATGACATTCATTTCCAATCCCCACACCTTTAGATTTCTTGTTAACTTTTGAATTCACCAAAATGACAGTTTATTTGTGACAATAGATAACTAAATATTTTTATTAAATTAGTGTAATCATCCACCCAATTGCTTTAACTACTACAATAGAATGAGCTTACAATCCAAATTTCTTAATAGAATTCTCTATGATATACCATTCTCATTGGGATTTTACCCTAATTGTTAGGTATTTTTATTGACTTCAACCGTTGTCCCTTTAAATTGATTTTAAAGAGGACATTTGGAAGTTATCAATGATGTCGATTAGCATATCTTAGACTCAGATGGGGTTTTGAGTTTTGTTACTCGTATTTTTATTCTAACAGTTGAGGACTTTATTCGGTGGATATTTCATAGTGCCTTGAATAGGCAGAGAAAAGACGTATAAAGCAGAGGAAAATCCTCCCTGAGTCCCATGGTTCTAATTATTCTATCCATTTGGGCACCGCAAAGATATAATGTGATTTGAGAAAGCATTATTAATAGAGCGGCATGAGGAGAGACATATTATGTGTCATGTTTCCTAGTGCCAGTAGGTGAAGGCCGAGCATTTGAGGCATGGTATTGAGCTTCAGATATTTCCCATACTATAGTTGAAGAGCGAACGCATAACTATGGATTGTGCTGCAGATTTCTCTCAGACATATAGAAGTGTTAATACCATTTGGGTCATTATTGATCAATTGATCAAGTCAACACACTTCCTCCATGTTTGGTCTTCATTCAGCACCGAGAGGTTGCCTTGTAACTATACTTGGGATGTGTTCTGACTTCATGGTGTGCCTGTCTCTATTATTTTAGATTAGAGTTCTCATTTTACTTCTAGTTTCTAGAGAGGAGTTGGGCACTCATGTTGACCCTAGCATAACTTTCCTTTCGCAGAACGATGGGAGTTGGAGTGTACTATTTAGGTCCAGGAGGATATGTTGTGGCCTTGTGTTTTTGAGTTTGGAGATCATTGGATCAGTTCTTACCTTTTGTAGAGTTGATATAAAACAATGACTACCATTATAGTATTTAGATGGCCTTATTTGACACCTTATATGGAAGGCATTGTTGATCTCTGGTTGGTTGGCTTGAGTCTACAAGGTCGAAGTTGCATGGTACTGAATTGATTTAGGAGGTCTTCGATCTGGTGCTATTGGCCCGGGATATGTTCAGCATAACTCAGAGTAGACACCACAATTATGCTAATCATAAGTATGATCCTTTAATGTTTTTAGTAGGTGATCGGGTTTTCCTGCGTGTGTTGCCCATAAAGGGCGTGATGAGATTTTGGAGGCGAGACAAGCTTATCCCCAGATGTATTGGCCCTTTTAATATACTCTGGACAGTTGGTGAGGTTGCGTATAAGTTGACTTTCCGTCCACCATTTTCATCTATTTACCCGATTTTCCATGTTTTAATATTGCAACAATATGTTCCTGATAAGTCTCATGTGTTGTAGTATGATGCGGTAGAGTTGGATGACCGTTTGGCTTCTATCGAGGAACCATTTCTATTCTAGGAAGATATGTTGAGTTGGTTGCATTAGAGAACCATTCTTCTGGTAATGGTCCATTGGAGGAATCGATCAGTTGAGGAGGCTTCTTAGGAAACCGAGCATGAAATGCGGGAGCAGTTTACTTTTTTGTTTCAGCCTTCAAGTACTTCTTGACTCTTACTTTTGCAAACAAAAGTCCTTTTTAGTAGTAGATGTGGTAATGACCCTCCAGTTCATTTCTTCATTTATGACTTTTGCTCGTCGTTTCCACCATTTCTGAAGCGATCCTAAGACATTTATGACTTTCTATGAGTGACAGTTCGGTCACTTGGTGGCTCATTTGGTTTTTATGTGATTTGATGTGTTTTGGAGCTTTTCAAATTTAATGGTTAATTTCAAATAAAATTTGAGAAAGATGTCCTCAAATCAAATTATGATAGTTCCATTCTTTCTGGACGGGTCGGGGGTCGTGTTAAACATGATACTAGCTTAAAATGACCTTCTGGATCTAATTAAAATGACAAAATTGGATTTTGAGGACATATTCCTGAAATTTTGATCGAAAACGACTATTAAAGGTTCAAAAACTCCAAAAATAGAAATTCACATAAAACTATATGAACGACCAGGTGACCGAACTATCAGTCCCAACAAATGTAACGACTTGATTTTTGTCGTTATGAAAAAATCAATAGGGAAAGAATTGGGGCCAAAAAAATTTTTGGTAGTAACTTGAGATTTCCTAGCCTAGTCCATATTTGGACGAAATCGGAGTCAGTGAGGTCTAGGGAAATATGGTAACAAATGATATATCGATTAATAAATTTGATTACATGAATGGATAGCTAAGACGTTAAGGAACTCGTACGACTTTACGGAATTGAATTTGGGCGAGTATTTTCTGAGTGTCATGGGATGAAGGTGTGTTGTGAAATGGGGGTTTGGAATTTTGAAATTTCGTCACTGTTTCCGTGCAAGCTGCCATAGCAGGATTAGTGCCGCCAGGGCGGGGCCGATGTGGCGTGCTGGGGTCAATGTGGTGGGACAGTTATGACTTAAGTCAGGAATAAACCCCAAGATCATTTTATTTTGCAAGTTTCGACTTTGAGAGCTAGGAGATGACCCCATGTGTTTTCTTGACTGTTTTCCACCATTCTTGAGGTTAAAGGTAAGGTTTTAACTCCCTGAATCCATTTTTTTATCCATAGAGTGTAAATTCATGGGTGATTATCGATGGGGGAGGGTTTTGATCTGGAAATTATGGTGGAAAAAGCCCTAATCTGGGTATTAGGAACTTGGGTTTGGTCTAGGGTTATTGGGTTTGTTATAATCCGGATAATTAGACCTTTGATTATTGATCCTTGTGTATATTAATTGTTTGTAGACGTAGAACAAGCGGAAGAATCTAGAAAAGGGAAGATTTAAATGTCTTAGGGGATTCAAGCTTGAATTCGAGGTAGGTGATGGTTGTGATTTCATGTTGGTGTGATATATCTTTGTACTTGCTTCATTATAATGCATGTATGTATGCGAATGTTGCATTATTGATCACCCTAATCGTAAATGAGGATAATTGAATAATTATATGCCATGAATTACCTCTTGCTGTATGATTGTGAGAATATACATTGTGATTATTATTGTGGTTTGTTGAATGGATTGGGTGTTATGTTCTGACACACTAACTTGGATCGGTTGCCATGTTTCGGCATAAATATGGGATCTATTGCCATATTCCGGCATGAATATGGGATCGATTGCCACATTCTGGCATAAACATTGGATCGAGTACCACGAACCGGTACACTAACAGTTTAGGTTGGGGTTCCATGAGAGGACCATACATTAGGTTACATGAGAGGGCCATTGAATTGGATTCCATGAGAATACCATTGAATTGTGTTGTGTATATACTTGTGATGATTAGTTCTTATCTAATTATGATTGATATTGGAAGACTGTATGTTGCTCTAAAATGATAACCAATGTGTATTGTTAAGAACGTGGAATGCTACATTGATCCTGAAAAGATGACTAATATTGTATATGTTGGTATATGTCTCTTTTATAATGTTGTGGTTACTTGCATGTGTTTCACTTATTGGGATAGCCACGTGATCCTACCAGTACACTGTGGTTGTGTACTAATACTGCACTTGCTTGTTCTTTGGTGAGTATAGGGCATCTTCAGGTGGCTATTGTTAGACCTCAACTAGGTGACTATTGAGCATGATCGGATTCAAGGGTGAGCCAGTTCTTTCAGGCTGCCATAGATCGTTCGTGTTTAAGTCCAGTCTCTTCAGACTCAGGCTATAGGTTAAAGGTGTTTGTTTAGTTTCGGGGTTGTACCCCTTTTCTTAGACTTATCGTTCATAGAGTTTTGGTACAATGACTTTCAGGTTCTAGGGGTTGTTCTTCCGCATTAATTTGGTTAGTTGTTTGTTAAAACTTTGGAGTTTATGGAGACTCTATTTTTATTGTTATTTAAACCTGCTTTTGTATCTTTAAATGTCTTAGTTTCTGGTTAAGTTGTTAGTTTGGGTTGTAGTAGTGGTTCTCCCACCAGAGAGTTAGTGTGGGTGCCAATCACGACTGTCTGGGTCGTGACAAAGTTGGTATCAGATCCCTAGGTTCATTGATCTCATTGTACCAAAATGAGTCTAGTAGAGTCTTGTGAAACGGTACGATGACGTCCGTACTTTTCTTCGAGAGGCTTTAGGACTTTAGGAAAAACTCACTTCTTTCTACTCTTTCGTGCTATGACTTGAATCCAATTGTATCTTGGTGATACAAATTGGTATATTTCCTCCTTCACTATATGGTCCGAACTAGAGCATCGAAAAATGGTAACACCACCACTAACAAGAGTGGATGTGTATAAACTATCGACAGTTGAATAGGGTCACCATTCAGAACAAGTATCCATTGCCTCGGATAGATGACCATTTGACCAATTGCAAGATGCATCAGTTTTCTCGAAGATTGATTTAAGATCTGGTTACCATCAGTTAAGATTGAGGTGGTTAAGAATTGGGTTCGACCAAGTTCTATGATTGAAATTAGCAGTTTTGTGGGGCTCGTTAGATAGTATTGTCGCTTGTGGTATGAGTTGAGTCCAATTGGTATCTCCCGATTCCAATTGGTATCTCAACGAAGTGAACTAGACTCGTAGTCCCGGCTGAAGGGACACAAGCAAGTTAATTTGAACTGAGAAGGTTCCTATTGGTATCTAGCCTTAGTGGTCGTATATGGAACAAACTAATTAAGAATTTGGACTTGTCTGCAAGTTGTAACTGCTTAAGTGTTGTGAAACTTGTTGAGAAAAGAAAGTCATCACGAGATTAGGTGCAAGGGTCTAGATAAATTATGATGTGGTTCGTAAGCGAGAAATCTGGACGTGCGTTGCGACCAACTAATAACTATATGAGAGTCTGGATGTATTCTGGGGATATGTGTGTGGAAGTGTTGGAACGACGTAAAAGAATTCTAAAGTGCGTACTTCGTTGGGTTGAGCGGGGTGAGACAATGAGTGTCCTAGCTAAAGGGATTCTCTTAAATGCCAAGTTATAACTGGGAAATCTAGGGAAAATATAGAAAAGAAAGGAACCCCAAAAAATGTTGGCGGGATTCTATTTCCGTAGGGGCCGCTGGGGTGGGATTTTCCCCGCCATGGCGAGGCCGCCAGTGCGGGATTTCTCCTGCCAGATCGAGACAGCGCAAGACAAAATCCTAGCCCTGTCTCCCCTATTTTCCCCTAGTCACAATTATGGACCCTAAACTAACCCCCGCAATCTAATTCAGTGTTTAGCAATCAAATATAAGTTATAAGGTGTGTTAAAATTGTGGAGAGCCTGGGCATATGAGGAGGAAATCAACGAGGTCATGGAGGCCGGGGAAATGGTAATGCAGGTAGAGGAGTAGTGCAGCCAGGCGAGGAGGCTGCCCGTCAAGATGATAGGGCAAGACAAACTCTAAGGTGTGTGATGCAGTGGTCACTAATGCTACTCTTGTATGTGCCCAGATGGCTATTGTTTTGTGTAATCTGGGTTCTACTTATCCGTACGTATCAGTTCAATTACCTTGGGATTTGATATGATTTGTGATATACTTGATGCCTCCATCCATGTATCTACCCAGTTGAAGAGTCAGTCATAGTCACCCATGTATATCGTGTTGTCCTGTTGTGTTTATGGATTTTCAGATTTTGGTTGATTTGGTTATGTTGGATATGACTGACTTGGTATAATTTTAGGCATGACTTGGTTGTCCCCTTATTATACCGGGCTTAATTGTAATACTAAGTTGGTAACTCTAGATATCCCCGGTAGGGAACGATTAGAGTGGGAAGGGGTGTACAAACCTAAGCTAGCTAAGTCATATCCTCCATTCGGGCTAGGAAACTAGTAGGGCATGGTTGTTTGGCTTATTTGGCTCATATTTGGGATGTTGAGGTTGAGTCTCCCTCTATTGAGTATGTTCATGTGGTGTCTGAGTTTAAGGAAGTGTTTCCTACGGATTTCCCTAGTATGCCTCTGGGTAGAGATATAGATTTCTGCATTGACTTGGAAACTGGCACTCACCCCATTTTCATCTCTCCGTATCATATGGCTCCAACAGAATTAAGAGAGCTTAAGGCTCAAAACCAAGAGCTTGATGATAAAGGTTCCATCCATCCTAGTGCTTCCCCATGGGGTTCTCCTATCTTGTTTGTTAAGAAGAAGAAGGGTAGTATGAGGACTGGTGAATTTATCTTAAGCCATAAAGGAGTGGATTGATACCGGAATGACCAACTTATGGATAAGAAAGGTCCCAATGAGTATACTTGAGTGAAGGAAATTGAAGTATTTTAGTAAGAAAGTGCATATAAGTTTGGTTAGTCCTCTGAATTTAATGAATATACCTGAGTTTAAGGTGTCGTGTTGATGAAAGGTTGGCTTTGTAGTGATAGTCAAGGCTGACTGAGTGTGATGGTAATAAGAGTCGTAATGGATTGTGATGGGATGAAACTATATAATAAGATTGTTGGTTAAGCGAAATTTATACAATAATTACGACTTGAGAGTATCTAAGGTGGTGGTTTTCTAATATTTGGTGAGTAACGTGGTTGTATGGAAAGTTTTAAGAGATGGTGGGACACCACTCGAATAGAATTTTAAAGAGCTAGGGTTATAATGAAGGAAAATATAGTGAGATGTAGTACAACCTTTAGAGAGAGGCAAGAGCAAGAAAAATTTAATTGATTGCAAAGGCTAAAGAGATATCTTTAGAGGGGTAGTTAATTGAGTTCAGAGATGTGTGATTTCATTTGTTTTGCAGTGGCTATGGTAATAGTGTCACAAGTCTGTCAGATTTGGTTAAAAACTATTGGAAAGGACTTGAGAAAGGAGTGTACAGACATTAGCTCAAGTGTGATGATAAGTGTTTTGGTTTTGTTTTTGAGTTTAGTAATAAGTACGATGGAATTCTAGAGAAGGATATTGTAAGATCGATAAAGATGCGATCATAATCGAAGATCCATGAGTTCATAAAAATCTTCAAGGTACAAGCTAATGTTGATAGATAATGGGAATGTATTATACGGTTAAATTTACTATTCAAATTTTTCATTGAAAGTCTACATTCGTGGTGATATATTTTGTCAAGGTATGAATTTGCTAGGAATGATCAATTGTATCTGGTATTGAGCATTTGAAAGGACTTACACCTAGGTTGAGTCGTAAGTTTACTACTATTGATTGTTAAGTACCTAAGAAAGGTTTCATTTTTAAAAGTGTTGGTTTATAATAAGGTAAATGGTCGGAGTGTTTATGATGGTTGTTAGTATTGTGAGTATGATTCACTAGTTATGTTCTCGTGTATTTTCGCTTTTGTGGGTGGATCCTTAGTGGTGGATCAAGGGTACCAAATCTTGCGATGTCTCTTGGTTGAGTGGGAAGATTGGGAAGATTTGGTTATTTCGAATGACATAATTAGTGTTGTCTTAGAGTTGTTAAAGTATGTCAGTGGTTTTACATGTACCACCATGCTTATGAAAGTTGATAGAAGAGCTACCATGTGTATTTATGATTGTCTGACAATCTAATATTTCATCTTGTCGTCGAGGTCATGTATCGATTATATATGGTTGAATGTGGGGATCATTGAATCCAATTCTAGTGTTCTTAAGAGGTAATAAATTATTACTAAACCTAGCATTTTGATAGTGTTGTTAGAGGTTTGTATGCTTGGACATATCCCTCGATGGGTATCACATTTCTAAAGACTAAACTTTTATAACTTAAGCTCATGGGAATTTGGGTTGTGAGATGGAGATGTTGATAAGAACTATTATTGTTTGGGTATTATGAGTGTGTGTTGGTTGGTTCAGGTTCACCTATAATTGTGGCAAGTTTTGATTTAAGATTTTTTCATGGTTATGTGAGAAGGGATTCGTCCTAATGTTTATGTCAAAGTCCTTGATAACATGTGGCAAACATGTGGATGATCAAACTTTGGTAGTTATTGGGAATAACTTTGTTGTTAGTTAAGTGTACATACAACAATAATTATCACTCAAGTATTGTGATGACTTCATTGAGGCATTCTATGGGAGGATGTGAAGGTATTCAATTGGTTGGTTTGGGGACGAAAATTATATCATAAACTGAGACTTAGTATTATTAAACAAGACCTTCGGTATGAGGAAGAACCAGTTGAAATTTTTTATCACGATGTCCAAAAGCTAAGGACATGCGAGACAAGTATCCCCAGTAATTCAACGTTCAGATACTACTCTACCCTTACTTTAGCCAGTCTTTCCTAGTTGATCACTCGGAGATGAGTGATGGGTAAATTGCTATCTATTGTAACAACCTAATTTCCGTCGTTATGGAAAAGCCAATGGGGAAAGAATTGGGGCCAGAAAACTTTTTTGTAGTAACTTGAGATTTCCTAGCCTAGTCCACATTTGGATGAAATCTGAGTCAGTGAGGTCTAGGGAATCTGGTAACAAATGAGATATCGATTAATAAATTTGATTACATGAATGAATAGCTAAGACGTTAAGGAACCCGTACGAGTTTACAAAATTTAATTCGGGCGAGTAGAACTCCTGAAACCGAACTTAGGGTGAACGGGTATTTTCTGAGTGTCATGGGATAAAGGTGTGTTGTAAAATGGGGGTTTGGAATTCTTAAATTTTCTCACTGTTTCAATGCAAGCCGCCAATGCAGGATTAGTGCCGCCAAGGCGGGGCCGCTGGAGCGGGCTAGGCCATAGGAGAAATTCACCATAATTCATCATTAATTCAGCAATTCATTCATAATTCATAACATATAAACCTTTGAAAACGTTGTGGAATTGAACCCATGCTTAGATTGAAACCCTAGCATTTTGGGAGATTTTGGAAACTTGAAATCATCTTTTGAAAGGGCACCTTGAATGAAACTTAATCAAGGATGAAGACTACCATACCTTTATGGAAGAAACTCCACGAAAATTGAGTGAGGACTATGAAATCGTGAGCTTCAAACCATGACTCCTTCTTCTCCAATGGTGGTTTCTAGAGAGAGAATTATTTTGAGGAGAGGAGGTTTCTATTTTGTGTTTTGGGAATAATGAGTTCTAAAAGGGAGTTTAATACTTTAAAAAGCCATAAATAAGTCTAATAAATCAATAATAACCATCCCCAACCCATAACCAATTAATTAGGAATTTACCACATTGACCCTAACTAGGCCGCGATTGGACAGTTTCAGGTGGTGACTCACGAAACTCCACCCACGGACCATGGGTGGGTCCATGAGCCATGCTAGCAAGTCGTGGTTTGGGTCTAGAAATCCTCACCTACAACTTACACCTACGACCAAGACCTATGGGGTGTGCATGGACCTACGGGGCGTAGGTCCCATCTGTAGGTCACAATTGTTTGACAGCTTTTTCGTTCTAGGGCAGTTTTGGGGTTTAGACTTTAGGGTCCTCCTCAAGGACCCTTGGTTGGTCCTTGGGAAGTCGTACCTTGACGTTTAACCTCTAGACCCCTCAATCTAAACTCAGGAACTCATTTTACAACCTAAAACCCCCTATCGAATTCAATCACACACCCATTAGGCTCTAGCTTCACTTACTAGTTTTCCGGGTTGTAACAACGTATCGTATTTCATGAATTCTATGAATTGGTTGCTGCAGCTGAGATAAATTTTGAGTGTGATTTGAAGTTTTATTTTGAGATATATGACATTAACCGGTCCCTCTTCTCAATTATTCTTTTCTAGTGTTGGCCTTCCTATCACTTTGTTTCTTATGCTAGTCTTGCATGACTAGTTTTATAGACATCTAATCTATAAAGCTTCACTCTGTGATCTTGCATATGTCACATAGTATCCAGTTAAATGTAGTGGCACAATATACCTGTAGATCAGTTTATACCAATTTTTCAATAACTATATTTTTTTATCAAGAGGAACGGATCAATTTTTCCATGCTAACATGTGAGACTCATAACTTCACTTTTTTAGGTTAATAGTGTGCCAAAAAAATTTAGAGACAATGAGAAGAACACTGAGTGGATAGAAGTTCGAGGATTTGAATCCATAACCAGCCAAGGTGTCAAGACTTTTAACTGAAATGAAATAGGAAATTTATAGTTTGAAATAAGAGCATGTTGTTAGGTCGAGACAGATCTATTCCAGTTGATGTTGAAGTGTTAGCAGAAACAGAAGAAGTGGCACATATTGCAGATGCTCGTGATCCTGAAAGATGCCACAATTTATCTAGTGTAAATACTTGTTGATCAATTTCTTTGTTTTTACATTGTTGAATGCATTCTTTTCTTTTTTTATAATTCAGTTTTTTTTACCATAGGTAGACAAAGAAGTGGATTTATTGAGTTTGAATATTGTCAAGTGAATGACATTGTTTTGAATTTGGTAAGTTTGTTTATTATTACCTTTGAACTTATTTCTCTTGTGAATTTTATTTTTGTTGTTTTAAAATAGTGTTTGACTTAATATGTGGATTAAGCCGAATTCATGGCTAGTTTTATTTGTCATGGCAAATGCCACTAAAACAAGTTTCCTTTACTAGCAATTGTTGAATCTTTGCCGGCAATTACAAAAGCCACAAAATATGTTTGTTATTACATTTCTAAGGTAGTTTTAATTGCCTCTGTATAAATGCTGCAAAATGCAATTAGTTTTAGTGGTAATAATATTGATCTTTACCGGCACTTGATATAAATGCCGCTACAGGCTTTAGCAACATTGGATGCCGCTAAATATTTTTGTGGCAATTAGTATTACCACTCAAAGAAAATTGTGTTGCCTCTAAAGGCCTCTTTTGGTTTAGTAATATCCTGTTTTAGATTCTCATGTTTAAACATATGAAGTAAAAATACAGCAGATCATACATACAAGTACCACTTATTCTTACCCGAATCTCAAGTTTACTCTAGTTGGGGAAACTCTTAATTAACTCGAGAGCACAAAAAGTCTGACATATTTGGCCAAAGTCTACACCTAATTGTAGAAGCCACAACCAGTTTGAGTGTAAAAGGAAAGGATGCCCCTTTGTAACTACACATGTACTCAAAAGATTTGGAGCAATAATAATAATAATGGACAAGAACATAACCCCAAATGTATCCAACTAAAACATGTCAGATTCTTACCTCAAGTACGAATGAAATAATAATAAGTGTCTCAAGTTTAGACAAGCTAAAAATAAACTTTTCATAACTTGATCTTCATCTGCAGGTATTGGACTATGTACCCAAAGGTATAAACCTTTCAATCTTTTGCAGTTTGCAGAGCAATTAAGGTTAAGATTATCACGAAGAAGAGATAAGTTCTTCAACCCAATTGAGACAACAATATCAAGGTATTGAGTACTATCACAGTACCTCAAGGTCAAATTGATAAGAATGGGTGCATTGATAACACAAAACTCTGTAGCTGATACAAAAGTTATTCTTTCGAGATGGAGGGTTATAAGATTGTTGAATCCAATAAAATAATTTGGTGATTAGAAGATACAGTTGAAGAGTCTCAAATGTGTCAAGGTTTGACAATTGAATATATAAGAAGGGACTTTGTAAATACTACTGTAACATCTCGCAATTTGAAATAGCTAGGAAGAAGCTAAGAACTGGAAATAGTCATTTTTGGAAATAATGAAAATCTGGAAATTTATTTAAGTTAGGAAAAGTTGAGTTTTGGCCAACTTCAAACGGCCATAACTTCTAGCTTAGGATGACTTAGAGGAACTTCCAGATATGGTAGTAAATATCTTGGAATGATCTTTCCAATGCTGCTGAGTTTGTGCGATTCCGAGTTCGTATAAGTGAGTTATACCCTTTGGATGTTGGGCTATTGGAATAAGGAAAGTCCAAATCCGGATTTTGGAAGGGTAATTTAGTCTTTTCCCTAACTAATTATTCTAATTCATTTTTAGGAGTTTAATTGGGGTAAAGTCTTATTTTAGTCAGTTTTAGAAAAGTGAATTTCATACTAGGGCTTGGAGAAAGGAGAAGAACGTTCAAGATTCGTCGAGACTAGCTTGTGGATTTCGTCGGGGATGATTCCTACAAAGTATGTGAGATCACATAGCATTGGGTTAGTTCACC
Source organism: Solanum stenotomum (assembly GCF_019186545.1). NCBI lineage: Eukaryota > Viridiplantae > Streptophyta > Magnoliopsida > Solanales > Solanaceae > Solanum > Solanum stenotomum. The sequence goes on from NC_064283.1 coordinate 54,219,255, forward strand.
CACACACCAATCATGATTCAATTCAGTGAAATATGTTTGATTTGAAAGTAATCCTTTGAGTTATTGATGAAATTCGGTTGAATTCTTGTGGGTTGTTTTGTTGAAGTTTCTTGGGGTTTGATTCATTTTTTTGGGTGTAATTTCGGTTTGAATCTATCATATACTGAGGGTCTAAATGATCCTAAGTATTTGGGAAAAGAACCATAGAAGTTTAGAGGGTTTAGAGTTGAAAAACGAGAAAGAATTTCGTTGGTCAAAATCTGGTAGTGTCTCCGCGTCGTGGACCCACTCCCCAGTTTTGGGAAAAGTTATTTTGCGTCGCGGAGCGGACACGGAGCATTCTGCTTAAAAATTTAATTCACGAACTAAGATTTTAAATCACCTCCGCGTCGCAGAGCAGTTCCCCAGAATCGATTCTTGATCATTTTCTAATGTTTAGTTATCTAAAATCTTTCCTAAACATCATGAGATCTTTCCTATCACAAATCACGATCCTTCAATCCATAAATTCAATTCAAGGAAAGTTAAGAGTCAAGTCAAGAGAAATCAAGAGTCAAGTTAAGAGAAGTTCATAAAGTTATCCAAAAGTCTTTTGCAAACGTTTTAACTTTGTTTTAAGACTTAATTTTTGAGTTCAGTAAAGAGTAAAGTTGAAGTTCATTTCTTCTAAAGTATATGGGAGCGATTTATTCCCAAATGGTTTTAAATGTTTTCGCATTTAAACAAGAAATGAAACCTCGAATTCCAAGGAGTCTTCGAGCTAGTTTTCAGAAAAGAGTAATCGCTTTCTAAATAAAGCAAGAGAGGAAACTTTGATTTCCAAGATAGCCTTTAAGCTAAGTTTTTGAGCACTAATCTCAAATCCCAGAAAGAAGTATGTTTTTAAACATAAGAGCTAATATTATATTTTTGGGAGTAGTATTGAGCACCGATATGGGGGAGAGTTCAGACAACTCACATCCCCCATAAACCATGTAGCCAACATGGGTAGAAAAGGGTTATACTTTTTAGATGATTCCTTTAGTGCTTTTTAGCATAGATTAGTGGATCCACTTAGTGAGTTAGGTTCTATACCCCCATCAAGGTATAGGACGGTCCTTGGCAGCGTGAGGTAAAATGTTGTATCATCACTATAGCTCTTAAGTGATGGTTATTGGTTGGAGAAACTCCCACAGCAAGTATTTTGTATTTTTATATACAAACAGAGTTCATATTGTATCTTTGCATACATACAGAGTTATTAAAAATGCACTGAGTTGACATCATGTTTTAAATAGCTTTTCCTTATATTGCACTTGTTTTTAAACTGCTTTATATTGAAATGAGTCCAGTTATGTTGAGTTGAGTTGAACCAGGTAAGTTCTTGAGCTCCTTTCAGGTTCTTTTCAAGCCTAAGTTGTGTTTAGCATTCCAACTCGCATACTCGTACATTCAATGTACTGATGCCAGTTGGCCAGCATCGTCTTATGATGCAGACGCAAGTAACCATGATCAGCGCATCCTTGATCCAGTTGAACTTCAAAGTTGTTGGTGAGCCTCCTTGCATTTCGGAGGATCCCCTTTTTCATTACTTTATTAGTTCATTAGGATGTCGTGGGCTTGTCCCGACATCCATCTCAGTTGTTTTAGAGGCTTCATAGATAGCCAGTCAGATGTTAGTTCATTCGTCATCATTTTGTTATTGGCTTATGTTCAGATTTGAGTTGCCATTTTGGCTAAGTTAAATGTTTATTTTTAAAACATTATGAGTTCATTTTGAGATAGTTGAGTTATTTAGCATATGAATCCTTTTATTAATGCTTAAAGTCTTACACTGAGTAAGTAAGTCAGGCCAAGGGTTCGCTTGGGGCCAACAATGGTTCTCGAGTGCCGGCCACGTCCAGGGTGTAGGCTCGGGGCGTGACAAACTTGGTATCAGAGCACAGTGTTCAAGATTCCTAGGGAGTCTATGAATCCGTGTCTGTAGAGTCCTAGTTATTGGTGTGAAGCACGCCACATCTATAATTAGGAGGCTGCAATATTTGGGAACTATCTCACTTCTTTCACTTTCATTTCGTGAGATAGAGTTAATCTTTATAAAGTTTCTTCCAATTCGTTCTTGCGCGTGTCTTTCAGATCATGCCTCCATGAAGAGTTGTCAGAGGTCGTCCGGCTATAAGGAAGGTTGAACCATAGGAGCAAGGGGTACATAATGCACCAGAAGTGCAACCCAAAAAGAGGTTACCAATGTTGAGTTCCGTGAGGCCATTTAGATGTTGAGCCAAGTTGTGACCAACTAAGCTGGGCAACATAGAGAGAATCGTCAAGAAGTGGCTGATACTTCTAGAGTTCATGAGTTCTTAAAGATTAATCCTCCAAGCTTCACAAGTTCAAGTGTCAGCTTTAGACCTAAAGGGGAGATGACGAGATGAGAAATCAAGTCAAGTGTTTGAGAATAAGATAGTAATGAGTCCCAAAAAGAAAAGTATGGGAGATATCTTTTCAAAAGTCTTTTAGTAGTGAATTGATGTTAAAAGGAAAAGGCTAATGATCCATGTACAACAAGTTGAGGAGGACAAGCTGAGGGATAGAGAAAAGTTTAAGAATAATAGGGCTAAGACAGCAGGGAATGAATTCGAGAAGCAAAAGAGTAATGTGAATCGGTCAACTTTCCAACATAAGAAGAAAGGACCTGCTCCATCATCTGCTAGTGCACCTGCACCAAGGAACAAATGTGAGTACAATAGTCAGAATTCTCAGAACTTCAGATCTAGACCTGCGCATTCGCAAGGTAATAAGGCACATAGGGGTACTAAGACTCCTGCATGGGCTAAGTGTGGTAGGAACCACTCAGGGATGTGTCGTGATGACTCCCCTGGTTGCTCCAAGTGTGGTCAAGACAGTCATTTTATGAGAGAGTGTCCTAAGAGCAGACAAAGAAATGGTAATGGGGGTAATAGAACCCAGTCTTCTTCAGTTGCTCCACCAGATAGAGTTGCATCTAGATGAGCTACTCCAAGGGCAGGCGGAGAAGGAAATCATCTTTATGCTATCGCTAGTCTCTGAGAGCAAGTGGATTCACCAGATGTTGTCACTGTTATGACCCATGTCTTAAATTTTGATGTTCTTCCTGAGCATCTTCTTGAGCCTTCATTGTTTCTACACCTAATGGTGAGTCTATACTAGCAGAAAGAGTCTATCGTGGTTGTTCCATTTTCGTCAATCACAAGAGTACCATGTCTGATTTAGTTGAGTTAGACATTGTAGAGTTTGATGTCATTCTAGGTATGGACTAGTTTCATGCCTGTTATACATCAATAGATTGTAGAACTCGAGTAGTCAAGTTCTAGTTTCCAATGAACCAGTTATAGAGTTGAAGAGCAGTTCAGCAGTGCCTAAGGGTCATTTTATTTCGTACCTTAAGGTGAGAAAGTTAGTTTCCACGGGGTGTGTCTATCACTTAGTTCGAGTTAATGACTCTAGTGTTGAGATACCTCTTATTCAGTCAATTCATTAGTAAAAGAGTTTCCAGAAGTTTTTCCAGATGATCTACCTGGAGTCCCTCTTGAGAGAAAAATAGACTTCGATATAGATGTTCTTCCAGATACTCGCCCTATATCTATTCCGCCATATAGAATGGCACCAGCAGAGTTGAAAGAGCTTAAAGAGTAGTTAAAAGATCTCCTAGATAAAGGTTTCATTCGACCAAGTGTCTCACATTGGGGCGCTCCGATCTTATTTGTGAGAAAGAAAGATGGTTTCCTTAGGATGTGTATAGATTACCATCAGTTGAACAAGGTTCCCATCAATAATAAGTATCCTCTTTTGAGAATTGATGATATTTTCTATCAGCTTCAGGGTGCTTCTTGTTTTTCAAAAATAGACCTCAGATCAGGCTACCATCAGTTGAGGGTAAGGGAATGTGATATTCCAAAGATAGCATTCAGAACCCGTTGTAGTCACTATGAATTTCTAGTCATGTCCTTTGGTTTGACCAATGCGCCTGCAGCATTCATGGACCTTATGAATAGAGTATTCAAACCTTATTTAGATATGTTTGTTATCGTCTTCATTGATGACATACTAATCTATTCAAGGAATGAAGAAGATCATGCTAGTCATCTCAGAATAGTTCTCCAGACTTTAAAAGATAGAGAGTTGTATGCCAAGTTCTCTAAGTGTGAGTTTTGGCTTGAGTCTGTGGCATTCTTAGGCCACATTATGTCTAGAGAGGGAATTAAAGTTGATACTCAGAAAATAGAGGCAGTGTAGAATTGGCCTAGACCCACATCTCCAACTGATATTAGGAGTTTCTTGGGGTTGGTTGGATATTATATAAGATTTGTCGAGGGACTTTCATCTATTTCATCTCCTTTGACCAAGTTGACTAAGAAGACAGTGAAGTTTCAATGGTCTGAAGCTTGTGAGAAAAGCTTTTAGGAAATGAAAAAGAGGTTAACTACTGCCCCAGTATTGACCTTACCATAAGGCACAAAAGGCTTTGTTGTTTTTTGTGATGCGTCTAGAGTTGGTTTGGGTTGTGCGTTAATGCAGAATGGCAATGTTATAGCTTATGCCTCCAGACAATTGAAAGATCATGAGAAGAATTATCCAACCCATGACCTAGAGTTGGCTGCGGTAGTATTTTCTTTGAAAATATGGCGCCATTATCTTTATGGTGTTCATGTGGATGTGTTCACCGATTACAAGAGTCTTTAGTATGTGTTTAGTCAGAAAGAGCTTAATCTTAGACAGAGGAAGTGGTTAGAATTACTCAAGGATTATGACATGAGTATTCTTTATCACCCAATTAAGGCTAATGTTGTTGTTGATGCCTTGAGCAGGTTATCTATGGGTAGTACCACCCATTTTGAGGAAGATAAGAAAGAGTTAGCAAAAGAGATGCATGGACTTGCACGATTAGGATTTCGATTAATGGATTCTACAGAAGGAGGAGTAGTGGTGATGAATGGGTTGAATCCTCATTAGTATCAAAAGTAAAAGAGAATCAAGACCAAGATCCTATTTTGCTTGAATTAAAGGCAAGTGTTCATAAGCAAAAAGTGATGGCATTTGAACAAGGGGGAGATGATGTTTTGAGATATCAAAGTAGATTATGTGATTGATTTCAAGGGTAATTGGGACGATCACCTACCTCTCATTGAGTTTGCTTACAACAATAGTTACCACTCTAGCATCTAAATGGCTCCTTACGAAGCTCCCTATGGAAGAAGATGCAGATCTCCTATTAGAGGGTTTGAAGTTGGTGAAGCTGGGTTAATCGGACCAGACTTAGTTCGACAAGCAGTGGAGAAAGTGAAAGTTATTCAAGAGAGATTGAAAATAACCCAGAGTCGTCAGAAATCCTACATTGATGGTAGGAAGAGGGAGTTAGAGTTTGAAGTAGATGATTAAGTTTACTTGAATGTTTCACCTATGAAGAGTGTTAGGAGATTTGGTAAGAAGGGGAAGTTTAGTCCCTGGTATATTGGTCATACAGAATATCCAAGAGGATTGGCAATGCAGCTTATAAGTTAGAGCTACCACAAGAATTAGCAGCAGTCTATCCGGTGTTCCACATCACCATGTTGGAAAAGTGTATGGGCGATCCTTCATTGATCATACCAACTAAAGATATTGGGATCAAGGATAGCCTATCCTATGAAGAGATTTCGGTTCAGATGTTAGATCGCCAAGTTCGCAGGTTAAGGACTAAGGAAGTAGTATCAGTCAAAGTTCTGTGGAGGAACCAGTTTCTTGAGGAAGCTACTAGGGAAGTTGAGGAAGATATGAAGAAGAGATATCCACATCTCTTTGAATCCGGAGGAAGTGCAGACCAAGGTACTAATTTTCTTCTTAGTACTCTTTAAATTATGAGTGACCATGTTGTTTGTTTATATTGGCTTGTTGGGTGTTTGAACCTGATGTTACTACCCTTAGCCTAGTAAGAGTAATCTCATTTGGGGACGAATGTTCCCAAGGGGGATACATTGTAACATCTCTCAATTTGAAAGAGCTAGGAAGAAGCTAAGAAGTGGAAATAGTTATTTTTTGGAAATAATGAAAATCTGGATATTTGTTTAAGTTAGGAAAAGTTGAGTTTTGGCCAACTTCAAATGGCCATAACTTCTAGCTCAAGATGAGTTAGAGATACTTCCAGATATGGTAGGAAATATCTTGGAATGATATTTCCAACGCCGCTGAGTTTCCATGATTCCGAGTTCGTATGATGGAGTTATACCCTTTGGAAGTTGGGCTGTTGGAATAAGGAAAGTCCAAATCCGGATTTTGGAAGGGTAATTTAGTCTTTTCCCTACCTAATTATTATAATTTGTTTTTAGGAGTTTAATTGGGGTAAATTTTGATTTTAGTCAGTTTAAGAAAACTGAATTTCGCGCTAGGGCTTAGAAAAAGAAGAAAGGGTAAGAACGTTCAAGATTCGTACAAGATTCGTCGAGATTAGCTAGTGGATTTCGTCGGGGGTGATCCCTACAAGGTATGTGAGATCATATAGCGTTGGGTTAATTCACCCATGCGCCAATCATGATTCAATTCAGTGAAATATGTTTGATTTGACAGTAAATCCTTTGAGTTCTTGATGAAATTCGGTTAAATTCTTATGGGTTATTTTGTTGAAGTTTCTTGAGGTTTGATTCATGTTTTCGGGAGTAATTTCGGTTTGAATCTATCATATATTGAGGGTATAAATGATCCTAAGTATTTTGTAAAAGAACCATCGAATTTTAGAGAGTTTAGAGTTGAAAAACGAAGAAGAAATTTTGTCAGTCAAAATCTGGTAGTGTCTCCGCATTGCGGACCCACTCCCCAGTTTTGGGAAAAGTTATTTCGCATTGTGGAGCGGACACGGAGCGTTCTGCCTAAAAAGTTAATTCATGACCTAAGATTTTAAATCACCTCCGCGTCGCGGAGCAATTCCCCAAAATCGATTCTTGATCATTTTCTCATGTTTCGTTATCTAAAAACATTCCTAAACATCATGAGATCTTTCCTATCACAAATTACGATCCTTGAATCCATAAATTCAATTCAAGGAAAGTTAAGATTCAAGTCAAGAGAAGTCAAGAGTCAAGTTAATACAAGTTCATAAAGTTTTTCAAAAGTCTTTTGCAAACGTTTTAACTTTGTTTTAAAACTTGAGTTTTGAGTTCCGTAAAGAGTAAAGTTGAAGTTCATTTCTTCAAAAGTATATGGGGGCTATGTATTCCCAAAGGGTTTAAAATGTTTTCGCATTTCAACAAAAAAGGAAACCTCGATTTCCAAGGATCCTTCAAGTTAGTTTTCATAACAGAGTAATCGCTTTCTAAATGAAGTAAGAGAGGAAACTTTGATTTCCAAGATAGCCTTTGAGTTAAGTTTTTGAGCACTAATCTCAAATCACAGAAAGAAATATGTTTTTAAACATAAGAGCTAATATTATATTTTTGGGAGTAGTATTGAGCACCGATATGGGGAGAGTTCATACAACTCACAACCCCTATAAACCATGTAGCCACCATGGCTAGAAAAGGGTCATACTTTTTAGATGATTCCTTTAGTGCTTTTTAGCATAGATTAGTGGATCCACTTAGTGAGTTAGGTTCTATACCCATAGCAAGGTATAGGACGGTCCTTGGCAACGTGAGGTAAAACGTTGTATCATCACTATAGCTCTTAAGTGATGGTTGTCGATTAGAGAAACTCCCACAGCAGTATTTTATTTTTATATACAAATAGAGTTCATATTGTATCTTTGCATAAATACAGAGTTATTATTGTATTTCTAAATACACAGAGCTGACATCATGCTTTAAACATTTTTTCCTTATATTGCACTTATTTTGAACTGCTTTATATTGAAACGAGTTCAGTTATGTAGAGTTGAGTTGAACCAGGTAATTTCTTCAGTTCCTTTCAGATTATTTTCAAGCTTAAGTTGTGTTTAGCATTCCAACTCGCATACTCATACATTCAATGTAATGATGCCAGTTGGCCTGCATCGTCTTATGATTCAGACGCAAGTAACCAGGATCAGCATCCAGTGCATCATTGATCCAGTTAAGCTTCAGAGTTGTTGGTGAGCATCCTTGCATTCTGGAGGATCCCTTTTTTTCGTTACTTTATCATTTTAGTTCATTAGGATGTCATGGGCCTGTCCCAACATCCATCTCAGTTGTTTTAGAGGCTTCATAAATAGTCAGTCAGATTTTAGTTCATTCGTCATCATTTTGTTATTTGCTTATGTTCAGATTTGAGTTGCCATTTTGGCTAAGTTAAATTTTTATTTTTAAAACATTATGAGTTCAGTTTGAGACAGTTGAGTTATTTCGCATATGAATCATTTTCTCATTGCTTAAAGTCTTCTGCAGAGTAAGTAAGCTAGGCCAAGGGTTCGCTTGGGGCCAGCAATGGTTCTCGAGTGCCAGCTACGTCCAAGGTGTAGGCTCGGGGTGTGACAACTACTAATATTGTTTGACATGTTAAGAGTTAACATCTTGACACAATATTTGGTGAAATAAAGCATTCATCTATCGGTATATGCATATGAAGACACTTTTACTCCTGAAATTTTAAGATCAAACTTCACAAAGTCTCCAATATGTTGTAACAGAATCTGTTGGAATGTATGCGTCTGTTAGCTACGATAGGACCAGGTCCTTAATACACTTATGATAAACAAAAAAGATACTGAAAGTAAAGATAGCACACGCAACTTTATGTGGAAACCTCATTGCTCAAGGGAGTAAAACTATGACCTGTCTCACAGAATTTTCAAATTGTTTTTACTAATCTTCTCAAGCAAAAGTAAGACACAGTTTACAACCACACAAGAGATTAACCTCCTTATCTTTATTCTAAGTAATACAACTTATTACTTAATGAGCCAAAGCAATGCCTGCATTCCCCACTATACTAACCCTCACTGATTATTATAGACTTTTAACGTAAGATAAAAAGTTGCCCTCAACTAAGTTCTTACAGTGATTCATACAAGTCTTGAAATGTTTCTAACACAAGTGAAGTGAATCCTACAATTTAAGCACAAATACAAGCAATCAAAATAACATCTGGTTCAGGAAGCAAATCGTCAGTCTATGAGGTCCCATGCTGTTTTGTTGAAGCTTGAATATTCTCTATTTGAATGAATGGTTTTGATTTGTTGTTTGTGATATTGAATATATCAATAATAAATAAGTATTAACCGTTGGACAAACAACCTCGTCCATTCTGATTGGTGTGATACACTAACTACCTCACCAACTTCTAACGCGACAGCTTTCCAGTTGTATCGCACATGGACCAGGACGAGCAAACTCTGTAGAGGATCGGGTCCCTGTATTTGTGAGGAGATCATCAAAACATCTAGGAACAGTAAGATTTATCATTTTCCCCTTTTTTGATGATGACAAATAACCTGCCTCACATGAGTTTAACATTCATTCAAAGTGCATCAGTTCCTGCTATCAATAGTGTTCCCCCTGTTTCAGCTCACCCCTTTCTATTATAGTTCCCTTTTTCACTAAACTCTAATTTCACCACAGTTTATAATAAATTCCCCCTTTTGACATCATTGAAAAGAAATAGAAGTAAACATATGCAAGCTGCATGCAAAACTTTAGGAATTCAGGGCCATGGGCCACACAGTACACACGCAAGCAAGCAAAAATAAGAAGATAAAAGCATACAAGACAGGGCAAAATAGATAGTTCCATTAGATCTCTTATGTTGACCACAAAAATCAGTCGAACCAGTACACTTTTCCACTATAGTACAAACAGGGAAAAAGACAAAATATGGACAGATTTGAGAAATAGGACAAGAGACTCATTTACGACGGAGGGAGATTGGCAGTGAAGGATTTCAATAACAGAGTCATGCATTCATTTGTATCAACATGAGCCTGAATGATTTGCTTGTTAAGAGACTGAACTTCCTCACTGAGTGAGGCATTTGTCTACATCAGCTGTGCATTTTCAGCTCTTAGCCTTTCTACTTCCTCCTTATGCACAGAACTAGTACCAGGTCCCTTGGAAATAGTTTGCTGCATCTGAGCCTTAAATCGTGCAATCTCAACCTCCTTTGCATTCAAGGTTACAATAAGATCATTCAGCTCCCGCTTGAGAGATGCTTGTTGCTCAAGAAGATCAGACACATGGGACTTAACCTTAACCTTTCCCTCAGCACATTCATATTCCAACAAAGTTGCAGGGGAAACATTTGCTTGACAGAACGAGGTACTCCTCTTCCAAGAGGTACTTCAAGGTGGTTAAACACATGATCCAGCAGATATCCATACGGTATGCCAGGCTTGGCATTCCTCTAAGTCATCACCTTGTGCATGTGTTCAAGCATGATTGCTGGAAAATTGATGGATTCCAGTTCATCCAATTTTTCTATGAGGAACAAATATGCAGCACATCCTACGGTTCTCTTCTCACTCCTTGGCACCAAGAACTTGTTGATGAACTCAAACAACAACTGATATTCTCCAAAGTGGAATTTCTTAGGTAAACCAACAAGTTTTATATCCCCACGCTTGGTAGCCCGTTCAGTGAACTAACTAGAAGGTTTGTAACCTTCAATGGACCTAATCTCCTCATATGGAACAACCAAAATGATTCCCACACTCTCTTCATTCAGATAAATTTTGACCTCTTTAACTATCGTCTGGATCCCTCCATCATTGAGAAGCCCCATCTTGTAGTAATATTCCCTCACTTCAGGCTCATGCAGATAAGGTGTTGGAACTTCAAACAGGTGTTCCCAATTTTGTAATGACAAAGAATCAAAAAGAGTAGACATACCATATTCTGTGAGGATTTCTGGATCAAACACCCTCTCATTCAACACCTTTTGTTTCTTCATTTCTGCAATGCGCTCTTCCCTGGTTAATATTTTTTCCTCCACTGGCTTCTGAACAGATGGACCTGGTCCCTTTACTGGTTTTGGTTTCACATGAGCCTTTTTAATAACCTTGTCCTTCTTCACCGGTGATTTCTTCATTGACTTAGGATCCCCTTTTGCTTTGACCCGTTCAACTTTTGCCTCCTTCTTCTGTTTAACCACAGCTCTAACAATATCACTAGGATCTGTCTCACTTGACCCTATATGGTAGGTTCCTCAGTAGACACATAACCATCCCTTCTTCGTCTATGATTTCTCTCCGTTTGTACCTCGTTTGTCGCCAAAGCATCTCCCATTAATTTCTGAGTCTCACTTTTGGTCACATATCTTCTTTTTCCTCTTCCTTTGGTCTGAGGATCTACCATTTTTCCTTTTTCCCTTTCTTTTTCTTTTCCTTTCAGACTCAGTAGGCGTATCGTCAAGTTTAGCCTCAAGCACAACATCAACTCCTCCCAGATCTAAAACTATCATGTTCGCAGCATTAGCCCTTCGAACCCCTTTTCTACACCAGACTAAAGGAGTTTCTTCTTTCTCCTCCTCCTCACTGTCAACATCAAATGATTTAAGAGTTTGGTCGAACACAGGTTAAGCACTGTGAGGGACCTGTTTCGGCGATCTCAACTCTTGTTCCAATAGATTTGGTTGAATGTCTCCTCTGAGAAAGGCCAAACTTTGGACTGCCACCAATTCCTCTGTCATTGCTAGAATATTGAACTTTGTACCCTTTCCCTCGGGTAAATCCCCTTCAAGTAATCGCTCAGACATGGAAGATGACACAGCCCTAGACACAACTTCTAGATCTTCATAAAGTGTCTCAAGAGTGGGCTTCACAACTGACAAGGCCTCGAAATTTTGGGACTCTTTACCGGATAGAACTAAAATTGGAGAACAAGGCAAGATTTACCAAGAGTTGAGTACAAGAGACGCCACCACTTCAGTATGGGGTGTGATAGATTCAGAAGTCTCACCAACCCCACAGACTGGCATGGATGGAGATTCTTCTGGGGGAGGAATTGAGAAATTGAATGAACTGGGAGTTTTAATTTATTGGGAGAGAGGGAGTTCCAAAGGAGAAGAAGAACTAGACATTTTTCCAAAAGATGGAAGGAGGAGAGTTAGATAAAAAATGAGAGAATTTGAAGGAGAGAATGAAGAATGTGATGTTTGAAATCTCTCAAAGGAGTTGTATTTAACAAGGTATCGGGTCCCTGAACAGTGGCGACCCTTGGTTTTAAAAACGAAAAGACATCTACAACTGACACATAAATGAGAAGATGACACGTGGCAGTGACCGTTGACAGAAGATTGTATAGCAAAAGTGATACTAACCTTCTGGGGACCAGGTCCCTCTCTATAGATAGCCTTGCTTGTATGGTTAGATCTTCCCTTCAGCCATCATTCCATGACTGTGTACGTGCAGTAGGCACCAGATGTGAATTCACAAATGATAAGCAATACAACTCGTACAGATACCTGCCCTCCCTAGCATAGTCAAATGAGAGGTTTCATGCAAGCATGTTATGAAATTATGTGATCTTGTGCATCCCTATCTTCAGTCTATTTTTGACAAAGTTTTCCTTGCTCAATGCCTTGGAGAAAATATCAGCCACTTGATCTTCTGTTTTGCAGTATCTCATCACCACATTGCTCTTCTCTACATTGTCCCTAATAGAGTGGTGTCTCACATCTATGTGATTGGTCCTCTTATGCTGGACAGGATTCTTGGCCAAGTTCATTGCACTTGTATTGTCACATATTAGGGGAATAGTGTCTGTGAGAACACCAAAATCATTGAGTGCTGCTTGATCCACAGAAGCTGAGCACAGCATGATGCTGCAACCACATATTTCGCCTCTGCAGTTGATAAAGCCACCAAGTTGTGTCTTGGTACCCCATGAAATCAATGATGACCCAAAAGAAATGAGCCATGCCTGAAGTGTTTTTCGATCAACAAGAAAACCTGCATAGTTAGCATCAACATATCCAATTAAATCAAAATGAGTCACCAAAAGGACAGAAGAGGACCAGGTCATGTGTACCCTTTAAGTATCTCAGTATTCGCTTGGCTGCCTTCAAATATGGTTCCTTTGGAGCTGCTTGGAACCTGGCACACATCCCAACACTGAAAACTATATCTGGCCTGCTGGCAGTGAGATAAAGAAGTGACCCAATGATTTCCCTATACAAGGTCTTCTTGACATCAACCCCTTTCTCACGAACCAGGGGTACCCCCTAGACGTAACACGGCGTACTTAACCCCGAAGGGGTCGCATACAAGCCATTAGCATAGTCATACACATAAAGTCATAGAAATAATGCGGAAAATTTAAAACTTTTCAATCGAAGTCAACTTCTTTTTCATAAACGAAAATAGCAGTCTAGACCTTGTCTCAATTACCAGGACAATAGAGAGTACAAATAGGGTCAAATTCCCTTTACATCAATAAGGTCTCAAACATAGAAAGTATAATAGAAGCTAGAAATGAATAATGTATTGTCCTCGAACCATGAGGACTCACCAAGCTTAGGGAATAGTCAACCTAAGCTTCACTTGAAAGAAGAACTACGTCTCAACGACCGAACATACACTCATAGTAAATGTAGAAAATATGGATTAGCACAAATAATGCACTAAGTATGGAAGCCATGCAGAAAAATAATTGAATTTATGCATAAAAGGGACATTTAGTTGAAATCATGTTTTTATCAAGTTTAAAAGCCCTTAGGTACATTTATGAAGAAACATAAGTCAAACCAACATATCAGCTACCCAAAGCCATACTAGTACAATGCAAATGTAAGATCCCATAACCCTACCAAATGCTAACTATCACATTTAAGTCACCAATAACATACATATCATACCTTTGCCTCATTTATAACCAATATACATAAGTAAGGAGTCATTCATATTCAAAACTTGCAACAAGTAAAGTCAACCTTAACATTCATACATATCATACATATATAATTCATAAGTCTTCATAACATAAGAGAACCTCACCATAACCCCTCTTAAAGTCTACTTGTGCAATGTATAAGTGAAGTCTCATAGCCCCCCACTCATACTAAGTAGTACCTCTTAAGAAGTCATAATAAAAGACCATGTTCTTATCATAGTACATATTCGAATCATATAGGGATAATAGCCTTAACCAATATAGACCATGTGAGTGACATGGAATCCGATGTTCTACACCCATACCGAAAAGAGGTGTCCTACTTGCCTAAGGTAGAACGTACATTTTAGCTTTTAGGTGGATCCACTAGCTAAAGACCTATGTGTGCACATAGCTATGGGATAGGGAGTTTGCTACTAGAAACCCAAACTACTAACGTGGAGGTTTCCATCTTATGAGATAACCATATTGAGAACCCAACTACTAGTGTGAAGGAACCCATCTCATACTCAGATCCCCTCGGTGCTAAGAATAATTCCCTTTAAAAGTAACATTAAGTCTTTACTTAATTTTAGGTTCATGAAAGAATGCACTAGGCAATCAACACAACATACATCATAATGGCTCATAGATTCATTAGGTGAGGATGTCCTTTTAACAATGGAATCAGCAACATGTGAATAAACCTTCCACATAATATTTATAGTATGTTCATGATAATGACCTTTCGATCAACACAACAAGCTTATCATAAACATACATACATACTTCATGCATAATCAAGCGTACGGGTATAGGGAAGAAGGATGTTGCATCAATACCACAAGCACACAATAGTCATAATCATCACTATCTAAGTGAATCACAAGTTCATATACAATCCTCATCAACATGTATAAATCCTAGCTAGTTGCCCTTGAAGGCTAAGAATCAAGATCAACCCTAACTTCTAGAATTATCATCCTAGATAGAGAGATATCATTATTCAACAACATAATCAATGTAAACATAATCAATTGTCAAGCTTCCATCGTCAATCAAGTCATACCATAGTTCACAATTTAGGAAGAAAGAGAAATCATGGGTCCAAGGGAGATTTTCATCAAAATCCAACAATACTCCAACATTCCAATCATAAATCATCATAATCAACAAAAATAAACTATAATTAAACAATGGAAAATGTTTTGGAAGAAGATCCATGTCATAGATTGAAAACCCTAGGTTTGGGGAATTTGGAATCTTGAAAACATAATTTAAAGGGGCTCTTTGGGTGATAGCTTCCCAGAGATGAAAAGCATCCATACCTTGACTAAGAAACTCCAATAAATTTGGGGAGGAACCTTTGGAATCCACAAACCCTAGCTTCAATAGCTCCTTTCTTCATCCTTGAGTTTAGAGGGAGAACTTTTGAGAGAAGATGGTTTTTCTTGGGTTTTCTCTTTTATTCTCTAGGAGTAACTAAATTGGAGGAAATTTGACTTTAAAAGGTTTATATACTTGTTAGGAAAAGAGTATGAATGTGTTGGTTCAAGTTTTGGAGGGATTACTTAAAGACCCTAACTTAAATTTTAAAAACTGCCCAAGGCATGCTTGAGCTCGCCCTTTGGCCCTCCTTGGCTATCCAAGGGCATTAGGCGACATGCCTAATGGGCCCTTGGCTCACCTAAAATTATAGAATTCTCCCTAAATGAGACATTCACTTAGGCGATAGGGCAGGCAGGCTCTTAGGCGATTCGCCAAGTGGGTTGGCTAGCCCCGACCTAGCTCGCCCAATTTTCCAGTAGCTAGGTCAAGGGGAGGCTCTCCACTAGGAGAGGAGTGCCGATTTGCCTAGTCGGCAAGGCACATGGGTGATACTATTGCCCATCGTCGAATGGATCAAAGGTAGAAATTGTTTTTCTTCATTTTTCTTAGGTAGTTTAGGTCCTTACTTTCTTCCTAAATGTTTACCCCTTTCATTTTAGCTTAGTTTAGGCTTCAACATCTCCGGAATGTTACACCAAACCTCATGTTTTGCTCTAGGGTAGACCACTAGATTTCGGGGTGTTACATTATCTCCCCTTTGGGAGCATTCGTCCTCGAATGATGATCTAGGCACCTTACGGGAGTATAGACTCTAGACTAGCAGCCCATCATGCATGACACATATAAGCAATGCAACATTCAAAGGAGGAAACATCAACCCCGTCACAAGACATAATCAATACAATCACAAGGAAGTAGGAACTACATCTACAACCCATTGTGCATAACACTTCATCATTTCATATCAACATGGGAGGAACTACCTTCTCCAACTCAAGCAAGCTCAACACAACTTTAGGGAGCCAACATGCCTTTTCATCACAAGCATAACTAAGCATGATCATCAATGATCTCATGAAGTCACATGTATTATCATCATACTAAAATGCAAACCAACATAAGAAACATATAATTTAATGAAATCTCAACTTACACTAACATGAATTTTATCAAGAACATGCATAACACAAGGAAGCCATGGAAACATTCAGACAATATACATGATTCCCGAAACACCAAAACTCAAGAGAAACTACTTACCTCAAGCTTGAATAGGAGTAGAAGGAAAAATATGAGGATAGCTGGACCTCATATCGGCCTCGGCCTCCCATGTAGCACCCTCAACTAAGTGATTCCTCCATAAAACCTTAACCAAAGCTACTTCTTTGTTTCTCAACCTCTTAACTTGCCGATCCAAAATCTTTACCTAAATTTCCTCATAGGAAAGACTCTTATCAACTCCTAAACCCTCTAAAGGAATTATGGATATCGGATCACCAATGCACTTCTTAAGCATGGAAACATGAAACACCGGGTGAACCGAAGCCAACTCATTTGGTAAGTCTAACTCATATGCAACTTTCCCAACACGTTTTAAGATTTGATATGGGCCCACGTACCGGGGACTAAGCTTCCCCTTCTTACAAAATCTCATCACACCTTTCATAGGTGAAATTTTCAAGTAGACCCAATCACCCACCTCAAATTCTAGATCCCTCTTTCTAACATCGGCATAAGACTTTTACTGACTTTGGGCCGTCTTCAACCTCTCTCTAATGAGTCAAACTTTTTCAATGGCCTCATAAACTAGTTCATGAACAATTAGAGAAAATTCACCTACTTCAAACCAACCAACCAGAGATCTACACCTCCTACCATTTAGTGTTTCAAATGGAGCCATGGTAATGCTTGAGTGGTAACTATTGTTGTAGGCAAACTCAATCAATGGGAGATGGTCATCCCAACTACCCTTGAAATCTATCACACATGCCCTCAACAAGTCCTCTAAGGTTTGAATGGTGCGTTCCTCTTGACCATCCGTTTGAGGGTAGAAAGAGGTACTAAGCTTAACATTGGTACCAAGCCCTTTTTGGAATGCTTTTCAAAAGTGTGAAGTAAATTGAGTACCCCGATCCGATATGATAGATAAGGGAACCCCATGCAATTTCAATATCTCATTGATATACAACTTGACATATTTTTCCGCCGAAAATAAAGTCTTGACGGGAATAAAGTGGGTGAACTTTGTCATTCTATCAATAATGACCCAAATAGAATCATGTTACCTTCGAGTACGAGGCAACCCCACAATAAAATCCATATTCACATCCTCCCACTTCCAAGTGGGAATATCTATATCTTGGGACAACCCTCCAGGCCTTAGATGCTTGGCCTTAACTTGTTGGCAATTCGGACACTTGGCTACAAAACCCGCATATCCTTCTTCATACCATTTCACCAATAGACTTCCCGTAGATCACGGTACATCTTGGTGGTTCCCAAATGAATAGAATACCGCGAACCATGAGACTCTTCTAAAATTTGCTCTCTTAAGCCATCTACATCTGGAACACATAATCTACCTTGGTACCTAATCACCCCATCTCCCCCTTGGGAGAAAGCCTCAACGGATTTCCCAAGTACCGATTCTTTCAAATCCATCAAAATAGGATCAAGGTGTTGCTTAGACTTTACATTTACAACAAAATACGATTCGGAGTTATGCTGGACTACTACACACCCTTGGTGGAATCCACTAGTTGGACACCTAACGGGCCAACCTATGCACAGCACGAACTAACTCCTTCTTCTCATCTTCTACATGAGCCACATTACCCATGGAGATTCGACTTAAGGCATCTGCCACCACATTAGCTTTGCCAGGGTGGTAAAGGACACTCATGTCATAATCCTTCAAAAGTTCTAACCACCTTCTTTGTTGGAGATTCAAGTCTTTTTGGCTAAACACGTATTGAAGACTCTTGTGGTCGGTGAACACATCAACATGCACCCCATATAGATAATGTCTCCATATTTTCAAAGAAAATACCACCTCCGCCAACTCGAGATTATGAGTCGGATAGTTCTTCTCATGTATCTTGAGTTGCCTTGAAGCATAGGCAATTAATTTCCCATGTTGCATACGGACACATCCTAAACCCACTCGAGAAGTGTCATAATATACTACAAATTCATCGGTACCCTCCGATAAGGTCAAAACCGGAGCGGAGGTGAGTTTACCTTTCAATTCTTGGAAGCTTTTCTCACAAGCTTCCGACCACACAAATTTAGCCTTATTTTGGGTTAACGTCGTTAATGGACAAGCAATAGAGGACAAACCCTCAACAAACCTCCTATAGTAGCCGGCCAAACCCAAAAAGCTTCTAATATCGGTAGGAGTTAGAGGTATAGGCCAACCCTTTACCGCATCCATCTTCTTCAGATCTACCTCAATACCCTTGCATGACACAATATGACCAAGGAAGGCAACCGACCTTAGCCAAAACTCACATTTACTAAATTTAGCATAGAGGACTTGCAACACAACTCTCAAATGGTCCATATGGTCACTCTCACTTCTAGAATAGATCAAGATATCGTCGATGAACACAATGACGAACATGTCGAGATATTTTTGAAAAAATCTATTCATAAGGTCCATAAAATCTGCGGGGCATTAGTTAGACCAAAAGACATAACCACAAATTTGTAGTGATCGTACCGGGTCCTAAAGGCCATCTTAGGAATGTCAACCCCTCTTACCGTTAGTTGATGGTAACTCAAACGAAGATCTATCTTGAAGAAATAGTTAGCCTCTTGAAGTTGGTCAAATAAATCGTCAATTCTAGGAAGAGGATACTTGTTCTTTATAGTCACCTTGTTCAATTGGCAGTAATATATACACATTCTAAGGGACCCATCCTTCTTCTTTATAAACAATATCGGAGCACCCCATGGAGAGATGTTTGGTTGAATGAAACCCTTGTCTAACAAGTCCTTGAGTTGCTCCTTCAACTCCTTAAATTCGACCGGAGACATTCTTTAGGGAGGGATGGATATGGGTTGTGTATCCAGCAAAAGATCAATGCCAAAGTCTATTTCCCGTTCATGAGGAATGCCGAGCAAGTCATCGGGAAAGACTTTCGGAAACTCACTCACCACGGGGAGCGACTCTAAAGAAGGGACCTTGGACTCAACATCCATGACCCTAACAATATGATAAATGCACCCCTTGGAGATCATTTTCCTAGCTTCTAGACATGAAACAAATTTACCTCTAGGAATAGAATCCCCCCTTTTCCACTCTAAAATTGGCTCCTTTGGAAATTGAAATTTGACCACCCGGGTCCTACAATATATAGAAGCATAACATGCATGCAACTAATTATGCCCAAAATTACATCAAAATCAAGCATATCTAATTCTACCAAATCAACCAAAGTGACTTTATGAGACTAAGAAATAGGACAACTCCTATAGACTCTTTTTGCCACTACCGAGTCACCTACCGAGGTAGACACCGAAAAAGGTTCTTCTAACACATCAGGGAGTATTTCAAATTTCATAGCCACAAAAGGTGTAACAAATGACAAGGTGGCACTGGGGTCTAATAGTACATAAACATCAATGGAAAAGACTTGCAACATACCCGTTACAACATTCGGGGAGCTCTCTTGGTCACCTCGGGATTGGAGAGCATAGAAGCGGTTATTCTTGGGAGTATCGTAATTTAAACCACTAGGAGGGACTTTCTTGCCCTCTCTTCCTCGAGCCTTTAGCATGGTACAATCTCTCTTCATATGGCCACTCTTCCCACAACTAAAGCAACCATCCGTGCCAACTAAGCACTTGCCATTATGCTTTTTGCCGCACTTTGCACAACTAGGTCTTTCAACATAAGAACCACCACTATTACCTCCTTGTGGCTTAGGGTTAGACACCCTATCTTTGTTTCCCTTTGGAGCACTTGAAGAGGCTTGGTTGGAAAACCTTTTCTTGAACCTTGGGTTACCTTGAACCTCAAATTTACCCTTGGAAGAATTTCCATCATCGACCCTTGCCCTCTTCCCTTGCTTGAGCTTTTGTTTCTCAATTTATTCGACATGTACCATAAGACGTGCAATATTCATACTTGGGATGAACACTACCGAACGACATTCATTGACTACCAAGTCGGATAACCCCATAACAAATCTTTTCATCTTAGCCCTAGAGTCCGCCACTAAGGTTGGAGCATATTTAGACAATTGGGTGAACTTAAGGCCATATTCCTTCACACTCAAACTTCCTTGGCGAAGGTTGATGAATTCTTGCATCTTTCGTTCCCTCAACTCTAGAGGAAAAACCTATCAAGGAAGACCGACTTGAACAATCCCCAATATATCGGGCCTGCTCTTACGGGTCTCTCACCCTTCCATTTCTCATACCAAACTTGAGCCACATCCTTCAATTAGTAGGTGGCTAATTCCGCCTTCTCTTGGGAAGACACTCTCATAGCATCAAGCACCTTAAGCACTACATCAATAAACCCTTGTGGATCCTCATCCACTTTGGAGCCATAGAACATAGGGGGATTCATTCTTGTGAAATCCCTTATCCTTGAAGCGGTTGTACTCACATTGGGGTTCACTTAAACCCTTGCATCCCTAGTGACTTGAGTCGTTAAGTCATGAGTCAATGTTGGGAGAGCCATCCTTATTTCCACATTTGTCATAGCCCCCTAATCATTAGAAACTTGAGGTCCTTGGGAAGGAACTCCCTCATTCACATTCTTCTCTTCCCTTCTTCTTACGTTCGCCCTTCTTGTATTCATATCATATATACACAAGAGAAGGGTTAGGAAAAGGAATTCATAGAGTTAAAACTCTAAGGAACGAAAGAAATGAAAGTTACTAAACATCTTATAGCCTCTCATTCATAAGTGTAGCGCGCTTCACACTCATGAACAAGACTCTACTAGACATGGTTCATGAGACATCATTTTAGAACCATTCTAAACCTAGTGTTCTGATTACCAAGTTTGTCACGACCCAGGGGTACCCCCTAGACGTAACAAGGCGTACTTGACCCCGAAGAGGTCGCATACAATCCCTTGGCATAATCATACACATAAAGTCATAGATATGATGTAGAAAATTTAAAACATTTACAATCGAAGTCAACTTCTTTTTCATAAATGAAAATAACAGTCTAGATCTTGTCTCAATCACCATCTAGTACAATAGAGAGTACAAATAGGGTCAAATGCCTTTTACATCAATAAGGTCTCAAACATAGAAAGTACAATAGAAGCTAGAAATGAATAATGTCTTGTCCTCGAACCATGAGGACTCACCAAGCTTAGGGAATAGTCAACCCAAGCTTCACTTGAAAGAAGAACTACGTCTCAACGACCGAACCTACACTCATAGTAAATGTAGAAAATATGGGTTAGCACAAATAATGCACTAAGTATGGAACCCATGCAGAAAAATCATTGAAACATGCATAAAAGGGACATTTAGTTGAAATCATGTTTTTATCAAGTTTAAAAGTCCTTAGGTACATTTATGAAGAAACATAAGTCAAACCAACATATCAGCTACCTAAAGCCATACTAGTACAATGCAAAGGTAAGATCCCATAACCCTACCAAATGCTAAGTATCACATTTAAGTCACCAACAACATACATATCATACCTTTGCTTCATTCATAACCAGTATAAATAAGTAAGGAGTCATTCATATTCATAACTTGTAACAAGTAAAGTCAACCTTAACATTCATACATATCATACATACATAATTCATAAGTCTTCATAACATAAGATAACCTCACCATAACCCCTCTTAAAGTCTAATTGTGCAATGTATAAGTGAAGTCTCATACCCCCCCACTCATACTAAGTAGTACCTCTTAAGAAGTCATAATAAAAGACCATGTTCTTATCATAGTACATATTCGAATCATATAGGGATAATAGCCTTAACCAATATAGACCATGTGAGTGACATGGAATCCGATGTTCTACACCCACACCAAAAAGAGGTGTCCTACTTGCCTAAGGTAGAACGTACATTTTAGCTTTTAGGTGGATCCACTAGCTAAAGACCTTGCTACTAGAAACCCTAACTACTAACGTGGAGGTTTCCATCTCATGAGATAGCCATATTGGGAACCCAACAACTAGCGTGAAGGAACCCATCTCATACTCATATCCACTCAGTGCTAAGCATAATTCCCTTTATAAGTCCCATTAAGTCTTTACTTAATTTTAGGTTCATGAACGAATGCACTAGGAACTCAACCCAACAAACATCATAATAGCTCATAGATTCATTAGTTGAGGATGTACTTTCAACCATGTAATCATCAACATGTGAGTAAACCTTTCACATCATATTCATAGTGTGTTCATGAGAATGGCCTTTCGATCAACACAACAAGCTTATCATAAATATACATACATACTTCATGCATAATCAAGTGTAAGGGTATAGGGAAGAAGGATCTTGCATCAATACCACAAGCACACAATAGTCATAGGATCATCACTATCTAAGTGAATCACAAGTTCATATACAATCCTAATCAGCATGTATAAACCCTAGCAAGTTGCCATTTAAGGCTAAGAATAAAGATCAACCCTAATTTCTAGAATTACCATATTAGATATAGATATATCATAATTCAACAATATAATCAATTGTCAAGCTCCCATCGTCAATCAAGTCATACCATAGTTCACAATTTAGGAAGAGAGGGAAATCATGGGTCCAAGAAACATTTTCATCAAAATCCACAAATACTCTTACATTCCAATAATAAATCATCATAATCAACCAAAACAAACCATAGTTAAATAATGGAAAACGTTTTGGAAGAAGACCCATTTCATAGATTGAAAACCCTAGGTTTGGGGAATTTGAAATCTTGAAAACATAATTTGAAGGGGATCTTTGGGTGATAGCTTCCCAAAGATGAAAAGCATCCATACCTTGACTAAGAAACTCTAAGAAATTTCTGGAAGAACCTTTGGAATCCACAAACCCTAGCTTCAATAGCTCATTTCTTCTTCCTTGAGTTTAGAGAGAGAACTTTTGAGAGAAGATGGTTTTTCTTGGGTTTTCTCTTTTATTCTCTAAGAGTAACTAAATTGGAGGAAATTTGACTTTAAAAGGTTTATATACTTGTTAGGAAAAGAGTATGAAAGTGTTGGTTCATGTTTTGGAGGGATTACTTAAAGACCCTAACTTAAGTTTTAAAAACTGCCCAAGGCACGCTTGAGCTCGCCCTTTGGCCCTTCTTGGCTCGCCAAGGGCATTAGGCGACACGCCTAATGGACCCTTGGCTCACTTAAAATTACCGAATGCTCCCTAAAGCAGTCATTCACTTGCGCAATAGGGCAGGCTCTTAGGCGATTCGCCAAGTGGGTTAGTGAGCCCCGACCTAGCTCGCCCAATTTTCCAGTAGCTAGGTCAAGGGAAGGCTTCCCACTAGGCAAGGAGAGCCCATTTGGCTAGCGCCAAGGCACATGGGCGATACTACTTCCCATCACCGAATGGACCTAAGGTAGAAATTATTTTCCTTCATTTTTCGTCGGTAGTTTAGGTCATTACCTTCTTCCTAAATGTTTACCCCTTTCATTTTAGCTTAGTTTATTCTTAAACATCTCGAGAAAGTAACACCAAACCTCACGTTTAGCTCTATGGTAGACCATTAGATTTCGGGGTGTTACACCCTTTCTCATCCATATCAAGTTTGACGTTTGTGCTCACGGGAGTGTCAAGGACCTTTGCCTCGAGCATGCTGAACTTCTTAAGCAATTCTCTTATGTACTTCTCTTAACATATTGATGTACCCTGAGGGGACTGTTTGATTGGCAATCCCAAAAAAGAATGTAAGCTCCCCATCATGCTCATTTCAAATTCGCTACTCATTAAGGCTGCAAACTCTTTGCATAGTGAATCTGAAATAGCTCTGAAGATAATATCATATACAAATACATGCACAATCAACAGCTTCTTACTTTTGGACTTTAAAAACAAGGTGTTATTAATTTTACCTCTCTAAAAGTCATTTGCCAGGAGGAATTTTGACAAGCTCTCATACCATGCTCTAGGAGCTTGTTTTAGACCATACAAGGCTTTATCCAGTTTTAGCACGTGGTTTGGCATATCAGCATCCTCAAAACTTGGGGGTTGTTTTACATACACCTCCTTTTTCAGATACCCATTCAGGAAGGCACTTTTGATGTCCATTTGAAACAGCTTGAACTCTATATAAGTAGCAAAAGTTATTAAAATTCTGATGACATCCATTCTGGCTACAGGTGCAAAGGTCTCATCATAATCAATCCCATCCTCTTGATTATACCCTTGTACCACTAATCTTGACTTGTTTCTGGTGATGGTTACATGCTCGTCAAGCTTGTTTCGGAAAACCCATCTAGTCTCTATAATGGTTCTATTGAGAGGTCTGGGGACCAGGTGCCACACTTTGCTCGTTTCAAACTGATTAAGTTTTTCCTGCATTGATGTTACCCAGTCAGCAGCCTTTAAGGCCTCTTTGATGTTCCTAGGTTCGATAGTGGACATAAAGGCTGAATACGCAACTAGATTTCTTGTTTTGGATCCAATTTGTATTCTAGAGTCAAGTAGAGAAACAAGATTTTCCAGAGGATGGGAAGATTGATGATTCCATTCGGACTTTCTTGTTATCTCTTCCTCAAGATCAGCAGCAGATTTATCTTCTTCAGGCTTTTTGTTCTAAGAGTCTCCCTCCTGAGCTGCACCAGAGGGACCAGGTTCCTTTGTGGGTTCTGCATTGTTTCCTTCATTTGAAACTTGTTCATTACCAGGAGTTTGGATTACCCTGTCTTGTTGACCCTCCATCAGTTCCTCCAATTCAATGTCTTCACTATGTTCAGCTTTGTTCTTATCATCAGATTCATCAAATATCACATGCATACTTTCTTCAAAACATAGAGTTCTTTTATTGAAAAATTTGTATGCCTTGCTGGTAGAGGAATACCCAACAAACACCCCTTCATCACTCATGGCATCAAACTTGCCAAGATCATCCTTTCCATTGTTTAACACAAAGCATTTGCAACCAAAGGGCTTCAGATGAGCAATTAAAGGTTTCTTGTCATTCAGCAACTCATAAGGGATTTTCTTTATTACTGACATGATGAGACATCTGATTGTAACATAGCAAGTTGTGCTGACTGCTCTGCCCAAAAGTTCGTTGCAAGTCCTGAGTCAATCAGCATGGTTCTAGCAATATCCACCAAGGTCATGTTCTTTCTCTCCACAACCCTATTTTGCTGAGGAGTTCTTGGTGCAGAGAAATTGTGATGAATTCCATTTTCAGCACAAAAGCCTTCGATTTGAGTATTTTCAAACTCTGTACCATGGTCTGATATGATGCTTGCAATCTTGCAGTTAATCTTCAGGTGAATTGCTTTGGCAAAAGTGATCAGTAATCCGGTTGTCTCATCCTTAGTCCATAAAAACATGTTCCAGGTGAACCTTGAGAAATCATCAACAATTACCAAAATGTACTTCTTGCCTCCTCTGCTTTGAATTCTGACAGGTCTACATAGATCCATGTGGAGAAGTTCTAGTGGTCTGGTTGTGCTTACACCTTTCTTGGGCTTGAAAGATGATCGTGTTTGCTTCCCCCTTACACAGGCATCACAAATTTTGTTGTCAGAAAATTTCAGCTTAGGCAATCCACAGACCAGGGCCCCTGCAACAAGCTTGTTCAGCAAAGGCGAGCTCACATGTCCCAATCATCTATGCCATAGATTTGCATTGTTAGTCTGAGCACTTAGACATGTGAGACTGTCCCTTCTATTGAGTCAAGATCTGCAACATACATAGTTTTGACTCTTTTGGCAGACATAACAACTTTGTTAGTTACACAGTTACTAACTAGGCACACAAAAATTTAACTTCATTTCCCTTATTGCAGATTTGAGATACACTTCACAAATTGTATTTCAAACCATTCACATAATAAACATTGTCTATGGAAGGTTCTGTTGATCTTCCTATTTTCCCAATTTCGAGAATGAAACCCTTTTTCCCATCACCAAACGACACACCACCACCCTGGTGTGCATCCAAAGAGAGGAAGTTTTGAGTGTCTCCAGTCATATGCTTTGAGCATCTACTGTCCATGTACCAGCACCGATTGCTTCCTCTCTTCTGCATAAGAATCACTTATTAGACTTAGGAACCCATTTGAGATGGAGTTCCCAAAAGCTGTCAAAAGGTTTAATAAGAAACTTTCTTATCCCATAGGGGCAAAGTATTCTTGCTAAAATGGTGGTTGGGACCAGGTACCTTTTTCTTTTCTACATTTATTTTTCTTGACTTGAGGAAGTTCTCCTGGCTTTCTTTTACTCTTTTTAGAGACTCACAATTTTACTTCAGATGACCATTTCTTCCACAATGGGTACACAAAAGATTGTCAAAGACATAGATATATTTACTGTGAGGATTGTAGGGAGGTTCTATATGTCTACAACCTAAGCCCTTTTTGCTGTTGAACTTCTAATTAGCTAAGTTTGAAAGGATCTTAGACGAATCAATCCATTTCAGGGAATGGTTTAGCTCTTCTTTGATCTTACTTAAGTCCTTCATTAGTTGAGAATTATTTTCAAGAGAAACAACTAATTTAGACTCAGATGCCTTTAACTTATCTTCTAATTCAACCTCAAAGCTACTGAGTTTTCCTTTCCCACCCTCAGAGGTACTAGGTCCCTCGTTGGGCTGCAGACTCTTAGATTCTAGAATACCTACCCTAACGCTCATTTCAGGCATTTAAGAGTTAAGGGTTGCCTTTTCATCCTCACATAGACTCAGTTTTTCACTTAACATCATATTTTCAGTGGTTAACTCATCTACTGAGTCAATTAGTACAACAACATGTTTTCTCAATCTCTTAATGGATATATTCATGCAACTAATCAATGAGGGATGAATTGGAAAATCTATAAGCTCCTCCCTTGCTTGGTGTTGCTTGACATCCTCTATCACTACAAACTAACAAAGAAACAATTATATCATGGTCAAGGGGGGAGGGAAAGTAGAGAACAATCGAGGAAAACGGAGAAAAATGAATTCAGTAGAATGTGAGAAGCACTCGTCGAGACCTTGAAAGGAAACCATTACTATTGTAATGGAGAAAAGGAGCATCTTCAATTAATGTCAAATGATACAGATGGCCTGAAAGAGAAATTCATAATAGGTTCAAGCCTTTCATATTCTTCAACAAAATATTCCATGAATCTGATTGGGAATACATTATATTTGTGTATGGTATTTTATATATTTATGAGTAGTGAAAGAGACTCATAGGGAGAACTCGAGAGAAGACTCTCCTACATCCTATTATTTTTTAGGCTTAAGTAATCTACTATCCTTTAAAGTTGTCTGCATATTTACTCAGACACCTCAACTAGGGTTAGTATCTATTGAACACCTAAATTGTTCAAAATGTGTTCCTATTAAACACAAAATGCTGATATGGCAGAAAAATTATTTTTCACTTTCCTTTGGCGCGTGAAGAAATCTGAAATCGTATCTTATTTTCATTTTCGAAAAAATAATTTTTTTTAAATAAACTATGTAATTGGATTTGCAAAAAGAAAGAAGATTGAAGACTTTTGGACACCGTTTCTTCATCACTCTTGGACGAGTTTCCCTCTATATCTTTCTCTCACGTATTAGGTATGAAAAATACTTTTTTTATTAGAATTGAATTTGTAAGTAATTTGATAAGATGTTGAGTTTTGTGGTTTGTGAAAAGAAATGGTGCATGGAAGAAGATGAAGAAGAAAGAGGGTTGGGGTAGCATAGGGCTAGGGCTGGGTAGAAAATGTATTTGAAATAAATTTTATTTTTTAATTTAAAAAATATTCTTCTAAAATTTTTGGGGTTCACTTGTCACATGTCATCTTTTCATTAATCATTTTGTCATGTCATCGAAAGTGCATCCCACACACTACACATTTTTTTTGTTTATTATAGAAAAATGTCTAATAGGAACAAGTTTTGTATAGATAAAAGTGTTCAATCGGTAATAGTCTTAGTTGAAGTGTTTAAATGAATATGTGGAGAACTTTGAGAGAATGTCAATGACTTAAGCCTATTTTTTAAGTGTAAAGATAAAATGTCCAATTAATCATTTTTTTTCTCTGATACCTCTTTATTATTAACACACCAAGCTTTATTGGACTTGATGATTAGAGCCCTTGAACATAACGAATTGCATATGATTATGTTTTAAATGTGTTTACAAGCTGTATTTTACCTATTCATGTATAAACAGGAAGAACCGCATATGAAAGAGTAATGACAATAGCAAAATATGTTTAAAATTAAACATCTACTAAACATATTTACTACGAATTTTGCCATTTCATTCTCTTCTTTTACAAAACTCATTATGAACAAAGAAGGAAATAATGAGCATTAGTAGCATTGAATCACAAACAAACCGACTTGTTAATATCTTAATATGCATTTGTCGAAAAGAATAGCTCAACCTTGGGAGATGCTCTAGGAAAACGCATCAACTCTTTGCTGATATTTCCTTCTTCCCTAAACCCTGAGGTTTTCCCTTGCTTAATGTTCATCCTAACCAAAGATGGAGCACGGGCAAACAATAACTTTATGAAGAACAACTCGGATTTTGAACCCCTAAAACAATGCATAACGACGTCTTCAAGTTTGTTGATCAGCAGTCAGTCCAAGCAGGCTGGTTTGTCCATATATTTCATTACTGTTTCATCAGTGTCACAAGCAGCACAAACGTAATTAATGGTATAAGGCAATAACATGTTTTAGCTTCTCATGTTTAAATATATGAAGCAAAAATAGAGCATATCATACATACAAACATACAGCTTGTTTATGGCAACATATATGTACCATTTATTCTTACCCAAATCTGAAGTTTACTCAAGTTGGGACAGTTCTTAATTAACTCGGGAGCGTAAGAAGTTTGGCATATTCATGCAACTAATCAATGAGGGATGAATTGGAAATTGTTCTTGACTTATGGAGTTTCCTTTAATAAATATGTTCAGACCCCTTGGAAATAAAAGTAAATTCATTTTGCATATTTTGAGTTGTAGTTTTAAATGCTAGCGTGAACAATATTAATATACCTTTTGGAAAGTGTAAAAGTTTCCCTTCAAGTATCTTAATGAAGTTGAGATGTATGAAAATTATGATGTTTTGGATCAGCAACTATCCAACTAACATTCAAGCCAAATTTTCTGGCCAAAAAGACTTTTCCATTAATAATACTATCTCTAGTCCATATTAAGTGAATTGTTGAGACATATGCTTATATTGTATTATGAATTTGTTTAGAGTCATAGAATCTTAATTTCCTGTTTTCAGTTAAGCTCTTCTTCAATTGATTTAAATAGATATTTTCCAAAAAGTTAGAGGTTGGTGTGTGAAAGGACTTTTAGTTGCGGTTACAGACAATAATTAATATGAATATTTCCTTGTTACTGTATATTGAATTTGTTGCCTAAAGTATCTGATATTGTTGGCCTTTGTTCTCCTACAGTTCCTTTCTGATAAAGATGACTCTCACCAACAAACATGTATTTCTGAAATGACCTTTTATTATCCATTGTACATTTTCCTCATTTCTCAACTTTGAATTGATAAAAACTAATAATTAATCTTCTTCTCAACTTTGAAATTGGTCACTCACAATCCCACAAACATAAATGTTCTAAACAAGTATTCCCAGTTTCTTCCCCGGCCATTCCTTCCCTGATTACCAAAAATGTATAAACGTATAAGAAGACATTTGCGATGGCATTGCTAATCTTATCAGACACATCGATAAAGACTGAATTTTTGAAACATCTACTGTTGAAGCAACATATTTAATAAAGGAACCACAAGAGTTTACATATTTCGCCAACTTATTTCCTTCTTTTACAAAATTCTCTGAGAATATAAAAGCATCATTCTGCCTTTAATCCAACTCTTCATTTGGATGATAGATTAGCTCTGCCTTAGGAGATACTCTGGGGAAACGCATCAGCTCTGTGGCAACATTCAATTCTTCTTTGGAACTAGAAGCTTTATCCGGATAGATGCTCATCCTTGACAAAGATGAAGCATGAGCAAACAATAATTTTACGAAAGATAGTACTACTTTAGAATAGTTGAAGGAATGGTTTGAAACATCTTCAAGCTTGTTGGGGGTTTTGTCCAAACATGCTGGCGTGTCTAGATATTTCATAACTCCTTCAACTATGTCATCGGTAGTTTTGTCCTGATGGTATACAAGGTCATTTTAGCTTCTCAAGTACGTGAAATGCAAAAACGAACAAGACCATTCATATATAGAATGTATGACCACATATATTTGCTATTTCTTACCCAAATCTCAAGTTCACGTAAGTTGGGGAAACTTTTAATCAACTCCAGAGTGTAAGAATTCTGACCCAATTTATTGAAGTTTACATCTAAATCAAGATGCCACAAGCAGTTCAGTGTACAAGGAAGCCTCTTTGGGACTACACCTGCAGTCAAAAGCTTTAACGGAATATTATACAATAAGAAGGATCACACTCAAAGAAGATATCTAAGTAAAACAACATGTTAGATTCTTACCTCAAGTTCAAATTTACCCAAACAAAATGTCTCAAGTGTAGGCGAGCTAAAAAGAAGCTTTTCCAAAGTTAATCTATTATCCGCAGGTATTGGATTATCAATCACAAGGTATAAATCTGTCATTTTTTTGCACTTCTTAAAGAAGTTGTTACTTAGGTCAAGATTATAGTGGCTCTCATGAACAACCAAGGATTTCAACTCAGATAAGAACACAATGTTGAGGTATTGAGTACCATCACATAAATCTACGGTTAGTTTGACAAGAAGGGGCACATTGATAGTATAAAACTCTATTGCAAGGACGGTAAGAGTCTGTAATCCAAGAAAAGAATTTGGTAATTTGAAGTTGCAGTTGAAGAGTTTCAAATGTGTCAGAGTTGGACAATTAAATATATAAGAAGGTAGTTTGTAAGTACCATCTTTTGTCATGTTAAGCTTTAGCTTCTTGACACCATTTCTGGTGACATAAAGCATCCATCTATCAATATCTGCATATGTAGACAAATGTACTCCTGAAACATCAAAGATAAAACTTCACAATATCTCCAATATGTTGTAAGAGAATCATATCTATTGTTTCTTTGAAGACATTGTGAGATTTTTTAGCTAATTTCATGCAGAATTGCTTATCAAGCACCAAATTGGGAAGCTTGGCCCAAATATATCTCCAATCTTTGGACAAAATACTAGTTCTTGCAGCCTCATGAACCATCAAGTGCTCAAGGATATGATCTATAACGTTACTTGGTAGAACACTGATTATATCTTCAACGGCAGCAACTCCTTTACTATCTATTAGAAAAGAGTTAAAAGGGAAAAAGGGAGAAGTTAATACCTTGAGTCATGCTGATTCTCAAACGTTAATTTGTATCTCAATTTTACAGAGGAAAAAGTGTAATTTATAATGAAGTGGATAGATTTATAAATATTCAAAGTATCTCTTCGTTTATCCAATAAGATTCACCGTACTCAAAAGTAATTAATTATTGTACTAAATTGTAGAAGATCAATGTATGGATATATTCAAGTGATTTATTGACATAATCAGTGTTATGAAAGGCGCTCGCCTTTCGCCTTTGGCGACAAGGCGAGGCGAGGCGAGGGGTCATCGCCTTTTTCCGGCAAAGCAAGGCGACTTCAGAAAGGCGTGCCATGGCGACGAAAAGGCATAAGATGACGTGGTATGGCGATGCAATAGTCGTCTCCTTTTTATTTATTTATTTTTTTTAAGGTCTGACTTAATAAATAAAAGCCAAAATTAGGGTTTTTTTGGGTATTTTTGCAAACTTGACCTTCACAAGACGCTCCTCCTCTTCTCCTCCTATTTTGCGATTGCTGCTCCTTCGTGGAGACTTGTTCTTCGCGAATCGCAATCGCGACTGTTGCTCCTTCTCAGGTACAAAATCTTATCTCTAGTTCTTCTCTTCTTCTCTTCTAGTTCTTATCTTCTTCTCTTCTAGTTCTTCTCTTCTTTTCTTCTGCTTCTCTACTCTCTAGTCTCTACTCTATTTATTTTTTTTGTTGGAACTACTCTGTTTTTCAGTATTTAGAGTTTGAGACTATGCTTGGTTCTGTACTTCTGTGGTAAACTGTAGTGCTCTGCTCACTGGGCTGGAATTTGCCTATATTTAAAAAAAAAAAAATTGATCCTTCTTTAATTATTTCTTCCCTACTTAATTTAGTTTTATACTAATTAATATAGTATTTATTTGTCCATAAATAGTGAATTCAATGACGTGAGATGCTAACAAAAAGAGGGACATTGCTAATGAATGTTATTGTTATTGAGATTTTGGATATTTATATATGCAATTAAATATTTTACATTTTTTGTATTAATTGGCGCCTCAATTCAAAAAGGCGAGCGCCTCGCCGCGTGGCGAAGCAGGCCCTTGTCGCCTTTTGTTGCCTCTCGCCGTCCAAAACATTGGACATAATTAATTAATCCTTCGTAACAATAGAAAAATTAAATATGCTCCTTTAATTAATATGTTCATACAACTTTGCATTAGTCTTTTCATACACAGGAGAATGGATCACTTGGATTGTTTGGTTCGTGATTGGAAATAAAAGTAAATTTTTTAAGATGTCCTTTCAAATGCAAGTGTGAAT
Organism: Solanum stenotomum; assembly: GCF_019186545.1. NCBI lineage: Eukaryota > Viridiplantae > Streptophyta > Magnoliopsida > Solanales > Solanaceae > Solanum > Solanum stenotomum. The sequence continues at coordinate 54,252,096 of NC_064283.1, forward strand.
AACATTAATATTTCTTTATACATTATGGGGTGCAAATGGAGGACACCAAATAAGATGAATGTGTCTATTTGTTTCAATTTTACATAAGTTTCAGTGTCTATTATTTGTGCACACCCAAAGTTAGAGGGCGTAAATATTAGTTGAGGACTTAAGCCAAGTAAAATGACACATTCAAATATTGTGTTTTCTTAAAAAAGATTAATATTCCTTCCATTCCATATTAAGTTAATTTTTGAGGTATTTCACACCCTTTAAGAAAAGTAGATTAAGACATAAATTGAACCTAGTTTTCCATTTTTACCCTTATTAATTATTGTCAAATTTATGATTAAAATAACTAAATATTAATTTCATCAATAATTCCAATACTAACTAATGAAGGGTAAAATTGGAACAACACTCTAAAAGTAATCTTGAAAACTGAACAATTAAGTTAATTTGAAAAATGAAAAATGCCTCAAAAATTAACTTAATATAGAATGGAGGGAGTATCTAACTACCCATTGCTCGAGCAATATTAGAATCGTCTATGTCATACTCCCTCTATTACATTAAGTGATTTTTTGGAGCTTTTTTCATTTTTCAAAATAATTGAATTATTCAAAGTTCAAGATAAATGTTAAAAAAAAAAATTCCATATTTTCCCTTTCTTTAATGAAGTTTAATATTTTCTAGGAAATAGAATGCACTACTTACAAAATTATATTTAAGATTTCACATAGGGCAATAGTAAAAAATATGATCTAAATTATATCTTTAAATGTTTTCCTTAATAGGTATGTATTACCTCACAAATCCACTTAATATGAAATGGAGGGAGTAATATTTACGACGATGTGATCAATATTAATGTTTTCAAATTGATTAGTGGATATTAATGCACATACCTTAAATACAGGAGGAGTAACTCAAGTTTGTCTTGAAACCGATTCATTAGTGTTACTTAAAATTCTGACTAGAGTGTGGGAAGTGCCATGGAATATTATAGGGATAACGGAAGATATATGGGGATTAGCAGAAATGGTCCAAGTTCAAATTCAGCACATTTATAGAGAAGGAAATCGTTTGGCTAACTGCATAGCCAACTTAGCTTTTGATAACCAAAGCAGACTTGTCTATAATTCTTTCTCAGAATTACCAAGTCAGGCCAAGAGAATTCTGAACCTAGACAAGAATCAATATCCGAATCTTCGAATCAAAACAAAGCAAATCGGTAAAGGGGCTGAGGAATATGGACGCACAGCAGTGGCAATCACACCATGAGTTCAATAAACTCAATTAACTTGGTCCTTTATAGAAATCATTTCTTTCAAACAGTTGGCACATCACAGGAAAGAATAGTCAGGAAAGCAACAAAACAAATCTCTTTCACAAATCAGAGGCAACAGAGCTACAACAATAAGTACAAAAAATCAGATCTAAGTGTGAGATGCTTCATAGCACTAGATGTAAGTTTCAAGGATACTTACCAACGAAGGAGTAGGAGTCGTGAAGAGCTGGTCCAGCCTTGGAAATCACGACGTCGACCTTTGAGCTTCATAGTTGAAGACAACCATTCAGTAGATGGATTGCAAGGTCAAGATAGGGAAGCAAAGAAAGAGAAGAGGGGGAGCTCACTCGACATCAACGATTGCTTCAACTTCATTTGGGTTGGAGAGATCCAATTTCCTAATTCTCACAAAGAGCAAGATGGAGAGTTTCACGGAAGGATATCTGAATTAGAGATATTTTTGGACTTCCCCAATTTTGAATTACAATTTTTTTTCTTAGTTTATGGTGGACTGGCCACTCTTGGGCCAGCCAAACAATGTTGAAAGTTTTTTACTGGGCAAAATTAGCAAATTAGTCACAATTCCTAACATAATTAGTAAAAATATCTACACTTAAAAATAATTATTATAAATATCAAAATGTCAATATTTTAGAAAATGATTTGTATCCTAATATAATTGTTTTTCTTTCCTTTTATTTCTCAAAACAGTCCCACATTGGATCAATTTCTACATCACTAACCGATAAAAAAGAAAAATATATATATTTATTATCCATTACCCTTCTTTCTAGGTTTTAACTCAAGTCAATATTATGTCTCTCTCTTCACGTTTTCCCAATTTTTCTCTCCTTCATTGTTCAAGAAAAATTAACTCTTCCATTTTCTCCCAATTTATTCAAGACATCTATCAATTAATTCAAGAAATCTCTCAATTGATAAAGGTAATTTCGAAGTCACCAAATATTTTGTGAGTTTTCTTCTGATTTTGTTTTCATATTCACCAAATATTTTTGTATTTCTGATTTTCTGTCCTCTTTTCAATTTTTTTGTGAGTTTATTTACATATTTGAGATGAGGATGTTGAGATGGATGTGTGGACATACTAGGAGTGATAGGATTAGGAATGAAGTTATCCGGGAGAAGGTGGGAGTGGCCTCTGTGGTGGACAAGTTGAGGGAAGCGAGACTGAGATGGTTTGGTCATGTGAAGAGACGGGGCGCAGACGCCCCAGTGAGGAGGTGTGAGGGGCTGGTTGTAGAGGGTACGCGGAGGGGTAGAGGTAGGCCTAAGAAGTATTGGGGAGAGGTGATTAGACAGGACTTGGCTCAGCTCCACATTACTGAAGACATGACTTTAGATAGGAAGGAGTGGAGGTCTCGTATTAAGGTTGAAGGTTAGTAGGACTAGCGTGTTGTCTCTCCTTGTGAGGGTGAGGGGTTGTTAGCGTGTGTAGTAGTCCTAGTCTTGCACTTGCAGTTCTTGTCTGTGTTATCGATAGCCTTTCGTTGTTTATTGCGTTTCACTTCTCTCATTGTCTTCCTTTGTTGATTGTACATTATCTTTCGTATTTGATGGTATGTATATACACTGTCTTTCTCGCCTTTTACTTGGATTTGATGTTCCTGAGCTGAGGGTCTCCCGGAAACAGCCTCTCTACCTCGCACGAGGTAGTGGCAAGGTCTGCGTACACTCTACCCTCCCCAGACCCCACCTAGTGGGATTTCACTGGGTATGTTGTTGTTGTTGTTGTTGAGATTCAGTAGATTGTAGTAATCTACATTAGCATGCATACATCATATATTGTTTGATCTTTTATACATTCATATTTAATAATTTCGAATTTTTCTTATAGGGTTACTAATGCACAAGTGAATACATACTCGAATTTGGGTTTGGTGAAAACAAAATCAGAAAAAAAGGAACATAGAAGAAGAAGAAAGAGAGAGTCAAGGTTGCAAAATTGTGTTGAATTGTATTCATATTAATTTTTGTTTGTTAATTTATTTTTCTTACTCAGCATTTGTAAGAATTACATTTTTTTTGTCATGAAATACAATATTTTTTGAAATACAAATTTTGATTGTTAACAAGATTATAAATTTGTATGTTTTGATGATTGGAATACAAATTTGTTGAAATTTTAAGAAAGAATATATGTTTTTAAAAAATATACAAAATCAATGTTGTATCCTTTCTGAATGAACACAGATTACATAAGTATATATGGATACAAATATTTTATTTATATTGTTATTTTTGGATACAAATATCATTCTAAATAACTACGAATCCATTTGGTATACCTATTAGAATGAATACAAACTAATAAAGAAATACAAATGTCATTATACAAACTCAAACATGAAAACAATAATGAATACAAATACACATATCATCATTCCAAGGTAGAGAGTTCGATTTCAAATCCAACGATATATTGACTTATGAATCTGCTATTACGCAACTCAACCCTTCTCCGCAAGTTCTTTCAGTTGTTGGATGCGCAAAACAACTTATTCCCCTTTACGACGACTCGGTGAGCTTTGACACGTTGCACGTAATCTTGACTTTCACCCTTCACTCGTGCAGTTGGACTGACTAGTGACTTTAAATTCAACCTTGAGACCGAGCCCTGCCTCTCACCTTTCGGCTCATTGCAAGGAAAGACTAAAAAGAAAAAAGGAAGCTTTCGGCGGACACAAGCCCTCGGGACTTGACATTTGGACACCGAGAAGCTTGCCCAGGGTCCTTCGTTTGGAACTGCTCTTTTCCTTTCCAAAGTGGAATTCCTCCTTGCTTTCCCCTTTGACCTGTGCCAAACTCCACTTTTGCTGTTGCCAGGTGGAATGATTCATTCAACCTCGGTATCGGCAACCAAGACACCCTTCTCTGTCGAATGAATCTTCAAATCATCATCTTCTGATGAGAATTTTAAGTGACATGTTCATTTTCTAAAAATATTTTATCCCATGATTTTCTCCTTTCTGTTATTAAATAATTGTATTCTTTCAACTCAAACAAATAAAAAATACATAAATCAGAAGAATAACAAACTAAAATATTGACATTTTTAATAAATATTGAAAATGTTGATAAGAGGTCCCATTAAATGCTAATATTGACATTTTGAAATTTTCCCTTTATACTATTATACATAATTGATAAAATTGGCCCTATGGGTCATATTTATTTTTTTTAAAAAAAAACCAATACGCACTTTTCTTGAGTTTTTCTAAGGAATTTTTGTTGGCCTTGCCAAAGTTTGTTCATTTAATAGGATTATTGTATACTCCATTCATTTCATACTATTTGACTCATGTTAAATTTGACATACCTTTTAAAAATGTTTAATTAAATATGTATTTTACTAAACTAGCCTTAATGCTTGAGGGCTCTAAATATGTTTACTACTTCCTTTAGTCCGTATTAAGTGAATTATCACTACAACAAAAACAATCTTTAGCGGCAATAACAGTACATATTAACAAAGAGTGATAAAGCATTTACCGGCATTAGTTAAATGTCATTGGATCCAGTGTCGTTACAGGTTTTAGGGACATTTACAAAGAATGTTAAATGCCGCTAAAAATACATTTTTAGTGGCAATTAAGTTATAGCCATTAATTTATTGGCGCTAAAGATCATTTTTGATGTAGTGTATTGGGGTATGACACTCTTTAAAAATATATTTAAGGACATAAATCAAAGACTACTTTTGACTATTTTCTTTTGATTATTCACAAACTACGGGCCGAAAGGAAAATATGATAAAATTCTCTTAATTTCATAAATAGAACTTCTTGAAAATCTTAAATTTTTAATTTATCAACTTCATAATTATTCCCTCTGTCCCTATTTACTTGTCCATATTTCCTCTTTTAGCTGTCCCTATTTACTTGTCCATTTTGATAAATCAAGAAAGACCAATTTTTTTTTCCTATTATACCCTCATTTAAACTCTTGAAAATTTCTAGTAAGCTATAATTCATCCTTTTTGGAACCAGACAATACATTTATTATACTTGGGGAGTTACATAATCCTTTAATTACCCATAAAACATTTCGTTAGTTTATGAGTAAAAATTTTGAACAATCTTTTTACTCAAAAAAAATTGATAGAAATAAACTTGAAGTTTCAACTGATACTCCTATCAAAGTAGAAGGCTCACTTATATTGATTGAAGATCCAAAAATTATTGAAGTAAAAAATTTAAAAAGGAAAGATGAAGATCGTGTTGGAAAACTATATGCACAGTGGAAGCATACCATAATCTTACTACTTACATGAATAATAGATAACCAATATTGTTTATGCTAGACCACATAATCATGCTAGAACACATAAACTTCCTGAAATTTAATTTGATAAATACCTCTTGAAGCGTGATTAGACACCTTCAAGCAAATCCCCAAATTAGATTGATCTTCAAACGAATCCACAAGATAGACAACA